>NW_010272298.1:0-42363 GCF_000690775.1 Eurypyga helias
GGGTGCGGTGGCTCGTTTGGCTGCCGGGGCAGAGGCCTTACGGAGCCCCAACGAGAAGCCACGTTTGGGAGGAAAAAAAGATCGCCTTGGGCTGTGTGTTGCTGAGAAAGGCCCAGCAAACAGTTAAAGAAATTTCTTACTAAGATACTAACGTGGTAAAAAGTGGTACTTGTGAGGTGCCAAAGCAATGCAGTCTCAGTTCTCCACAGTTTCAGCTGGTGAACGGCTTCAGTCACATCATCCGCTGTTTCAAGTGTAGCTTTAGCACCACACTTCAAAAATGAGTTTGTTTTACTGTTACTGGGATGTTAAAAAAAAAAAAGGCTCTGGACTGTTGAGCTGCTACAGCAGCACGTCATGGTTTTATGGCGGTACCTTTCCTCTGAGGATCTTTGCTGCCGTTGGCAAAGTTGAGTGCAGTTCTTAACGCAGTGAAGAGCACAAGAAAGAGGGTGTCTTTGGTTGCACGTTTTGACACGTATTCTGTAAGTGGTGACCTTACCTGTTAGATAGTAACTAGAAGGGAAAACATGCAGATAGGAAGACTTGTTACAAGTGAAACTATTTCCCTTCTGCTCATAATTAATATTCTCGGTTCTATAATACCCAATTATCTCCCTCTCATTCAGTTCTCTCTGTTGAATTCCTGTAGTAATAGATTCTTGTCTACAGCGTACGTCAAATAAACGCTAGTCTTCTAGGGAGTAATTAACATGTATGTGCTGCCGTGGTTTTGTGTGTACCTTAAAGAACACTTGAAAGTGAAAAATAACTGACTATTAATACCAGGATATGCTAATCTAATTGCACTTAATATATGGAAAAATTATTATTTACCTTTTTGCTGAATTCAAGTTTGTAATGTGAGATGGTATAAAAGAGCACAATGAAAATACAGCCAGCAGTTCAGCATGGGAAGGAAGGGTGACGTTAGTCAAACAAGTTGCATAAAGTTGTGATCGTTTTTCATTTCCATGGTTGCTAGTTTCCTTTTTATTATTATTTTAAGGGAAAATGTCCTGAAGATGGATGGGATGAGAGCACCATTGAACTGTTTCTTCATGAGCTTGCTATAATGGATAGCAATAACTTTCTGGGCAACTGTGGTGTGGGTGAGAGGGAAGGAAGAGTGGCGTCAGGCCTTGTTGCCCGAAGGCATTACAGGTACAAATTATGGGCAGTTTGAATTATTCACATTTATTATTAATGCTTTCAGATGGCATATTTTATTGTGCCTTGTTATCTGAGACCTTGATAAGATTTGAGAGAAACAATATAATGTGGTAATAAATTGATACAACTTTCTGTACTGAATTTTCATTAATAACTCCTTGCAAAGTCTTGAATGAAACAAAAGTCTTTTGTCAGGGTTATGTCCTGGGTGCTGAACTGGCAGAAGCTCAAGATGTTGAGTTGACTGGATGCAATGGTAGCAAACATCTTCCTGTTTTAAAATAATCCATGCATTACTTGTCTTTTTTTTTAACACTGTCCAGGCTTTTTAGCTGTATATTATTAGAAATTACTGCACATTGTATCTGTAAAGTATCAAACAGTCCTAGTCAACAGCTATTTGTATTTTGTTATATTCATGAATATCTTTATAATGTGATTAGTTGATACGCACATAAAAACCCAGTCCATCTATAATAGATTTTTTTATGAGGTAAGCAGATCTGTAACGACAAGAAGAGCTTTTAATATCTTGCAGCCCTTCTGACACTTGATGAGTACGTTGGTTGCTGTGATTCTAGAGGCTCTGTGATAATTTCTTTATGAAGATAAACTTTTTGTGTGGAGTTCTGTGCTGAGTACCTTGCTGTGATGCTGTATCTAACAAGAATGAAGCAAAGTGGTATTTTCTGGAATTTTTCACCTTGAAAGATTAACACAAAAGCGTTAGAAGCCAGAAATTTAGTAATCTTTACCATATGGAGGTTGAATTACTTAGGCTTAATGGCTTTCATAAGCCCTATGGTACCATGAAAAATTAATGAAGAAAAGCAATAATACATCAGTTTGGCTTTTTTTTCTTTTCTGTACTGCTCTCTAGTCTAGGGTATGTGTGATGTGGGAGGTAGATGGTCACACTGGGGAAGGTTATCCAAGGAATTACTGCCTTCTGACAACACCAGAGAAAACAAGCCCAGCTTCTGTCCAGAGAGCCTGGGCTGGCGTTTAGCTGCTGTTGGTCTGATGCAGCTCTGTCACCTGGCATGTTGCCTTCATTGATACAATCATAGAATCATTTATGTTGGAAAAGACTTTTAATATCATCAGGTCCAACCATTAACCTAACACTGCCAAGTCCACCATTAAACCATGTCCCTAAGGACATCTACATGTCTTTTAAATACGTCCAGGGATGGTGACTCCACCACTTCTCTGGGCAGCCTATTCCGATGCCTGACAACCCTTTCAGTGAAGAAATTTTCCCCAATTTCCAACCTAAATCACCCACGATACAACTGGAGACCGTTTGCTCTTGTCCTATATCTCGTTACCTGGGAGAAGGGATGGACCCCCCTCACTGCAACCTCCTTTCAGGTAGCTGTAGGGAGCAATAAGGTCTCCCCTGAGCCTTCTCCAGGCTAAACAGCCCCAGTTCCCTCATCTGCTCCTCACAGCACTTGTGCTCCAGACCCTTCCCCAGCTTTGTTACCCTTCTCTGGACACGGTCCAGCACCTCAATGTCTTTCTTGCAGTGAGGGGCCCAAACCTGACCCCAGGATTCAAGGTGTGGCCTCACCAGTGCCCAGTACAGGGGGACAATCACTGCCCTAGTCCTGCTGGCCACACTGTTCCTGATACAGGGCAGGATGCCGTTGGCCTTGGCCACCTGGGCACACTGCTGGCTCGTAGTCAGCTGCTGTTGACCAATGTAATAGGTTTTATAGGTAACTTTGAGAGTGGTGGAGACAGTAGGAGGTGGTTCTCAAGCTGTCTTTCCTTTCAGCTTAATAAATTCTAAAGGCCAGTCTTAGGGAGGATTGCTCTTTAGAAAAGAGTGTGTATGTGCAGAAAAGAAAAAGGAGTAGTATGAGAAAGGCATTAAGACCATAGCAGCAGCAACGAGGGAAGAAAATATTTTTGATGGAGTGAGGATTATGTGCAAGTTTTGATTAATTATCAAGTTATTGTTGATTTCAACCTGTTGCTTGAAATGGGGGGGAAGCTGTAAAACTATGCTCCAAGAAGTTCTGAATTCCGTACGCTCATTGGATCACATTTTACTTTAGTCCCAAGACAAAAACAGAATTAAAACCATAAATAGATGTGTATTGTTACTGGCTTACTCGAGCAGCTGCTGCATTTCAGCCATGGGTAAAGTTAGTTCTGTAAGCTTATATTTTATAAATGTTTTCAGGATCCTCCACTCCTGAAAGGTGCTAAATAATACCCAACATTTATAAATGCAGTTATAAACGTAATTTATAAGCAGAGTGCAGAGAGAGATGGTACTGCATGATACATAATATTGAAGAGAATAATATAGAAAGAGGTAGATGAAGATGTGGAAAAAATGGACCAAGTAATCCATTAACCTGCCTTTTGGGACACTTTGTCACAGTATATATTATTTCTTTGCCTTGTGGAGATGAAACGTTTGTCAGGGGAGTATCTGGATACTGTGCCTATGGTATGCTACACTATAGGCAACTAATTTTTGCTTTCCTTGGAGTTGTGTGTCTGAACATGTCAGCATTCATAATGCTAATTCAATAGTTACCAAGAAGTGCTGAGGTGTGCTTAAAAGGAAGCCTGCCAGATGCTAAAGGAGTTGCTGCTATTGGTCTTCTCAAAACTTACTTGCATACTAGAACATTGTTCATCTATTTAAAAATAAAAATTAGTTTCATACTAATATATGCAGTTTGTTATTGATGGTGCATCACATACATTGTTTTCCACAATTGTTTATCAAATTAAGTTCTCTTTCATCAGCAAGAATTATTGTTTTGGGATGTCAAAAAACTTGATGTATTTTTTCCATGTTTTTGTTTAGATTGATCCATGGAATTGGAAGGTCAGGTGATATTTCTGCAGTCCAGCCTAAAGCTGCAGGGTCTAGCCTTTTGAACAAACTTACTAATTCAGTAGTTCTGGATATTATAAAACTGGCTGGTAGGTGTAAATCTGAAAATCTTTCTCATTTGTGGGGTTATGTTATAGGTTCTTTCTGTTAATTTCTGACTTGCTTTTTATGTGCAGGTGTCCGGACAGTGACCAGTTGCTTCGTGGTTCCTATGGCAACTGGCATGAGTTTAACCCTGTGTTTTTTAACCTTGCGTCACAAGAGGCCAAAGGCAAAATACATCATTTGGCCACGTATAGACCAGAAATCTTGCTTTAAATCAATGATAACTGCAGGTAAGAAGGAGCTGACTGGTTATGCATTGTGTTCGCTCCCTATGCTTGCGGTAAGGTCCAGAAAAGGCCTAATGCACAGTAGTTCTAAGTGCTTTACGTCTACACTCCTGATTTCTAACATGCAGTCACGTGTTTGAGAAGTTGTCTTAATGCCTTGTAAAATGTAGGCGTATGCTGAGGTACAGAGGTGTGTAAAGTAGTCAGTAGAGGACACAATACTAAGGAAGTTACAGTTTCCTCTTGGAATTAGGTACCTAATTTGCTGTCCTGAGAATTATGTAAAACCAAGGCTCACTGTTTAGTTCTGTTGTTTAGATATATGCAAAAAGCCTGTGTGTCCTAGGAATTATGATCAGGAGGTGACAAGCTGTCCGATTTGCACATTATTTTCTTTCAGAACGTGGGAAGTGTTAGCTGCCTTATTTGTTTTTAATCTTGTGGTGTCACTCAGCTCACTGAGGAAATGAGTTTGGTGCCTTTCTTAGTTCAAACCTTCATTTCTCTCAAATGAAATTCTTTGCTTACCACACTGTAAGTAGGTTAAGGGTAGAAGTCTGTCCCTGCACTGACGCTGTCCCCTCCTGCAGACAGATGCATGGGATCAAGGAAAGGGCAAGTAAGGGAGACCATAATTTTCCAGCTCAATGCACATACCTGCAGGTGGTGGCATAGATTCTGCTCCTAGTTCCTAGGACACGTTTATTTGTTGCATAAAAGAATCATTAGATAAAAATGACTAAACAGTTTGAAGCAGGGACTGGGTTCTGTCCAGGTAGGAATCAAAGGTGTTTAAAAGGAATCAGATGAGAACAAATAGAACATGTATACAAGAAAAGTAAGAGTATTTTTTGAATATTATACTCAATTTAGAACATCAAGCCAAGGAAGTTACATTTATAATGGAGAAGGTTGTGAGGAAATATAATTGATCTGTTAATTTTTGAATAGTTAACTATCACAAAATTAATCAAAAGAATTGCCAAGTAAAAATAAGAGAAACAGGTATCGGATGTCTAACAACTATCTGTTAAATGCAATCTCTGTCTTCTAGATCACTAATTGAAAACCAGACTAGGGCTAACAATGTCAATAAATAAATCATTCTAGTCCAGGTCCTTCAGCAGAGTTTGAGCCTTACATGTCAGTGTTAAGGCATGGTGTTGAGCCATGAAGGAAAATTTTGCATAGCTGCTGCTATGTTACACTGCTTTGGAAATCAGTTTTTCTCTTTTCCCCTCCTTTTCTCCTTTACTTTTATTCAGCAAACTGAATATCTGTTTTTTTAAGAAAGTAACAATTGCTTCAGCCAGCATAATGTTGCTGTCATGCTACATCTGTTCTGGAAGGGAATATATGGTTTACAGTGTTTTATTCTATAAACAACATCTTTCTGACTGATTTATTTATTTATAAGCTAGAAATTTGAGCAACTACCATGACAGGCTTCCCTCTTTAAGAAGCAAAACTTTAAGCACTAGGTTAGGTCAACCATACCTTTGTCTAGCTGAGTCTTGAAAATCTTTGAGGATGTAGATTCCACAACCTCTCTGGATTGCAGTTCAGTGCTGTGCTGTCCCCTGAATGAAAAAAAGCTTTTCTTTCTGTTTATTCTGAACCTCTCACAGCAAAATTTGTTGCTGTTGTCTCTTCTGACATCCTACCAAGAAGAGTTTGGCTCTCTTTGTAATTCCCTTCAAGATGGTTGGGGGCTGCTGTTAGATATTCTCCTTAGACTCTTCAGGCTTGAAAAGTCTAGCTCTTACAGCCTTTCTCTCTAAACTTTGTGTGCTATACTGCACCCATCCTGGTAGCTCTCAGATGGACCCTCTCTGGTGTTTCAGCATCCCTCCTGCCAGCCCGTTCCAAAACTGGAAGCATTCCAGCATTTAGAAGAAGAGGATAAATTCCTTTTTTCAAAAAGTTGTCATATGTGTCCTTGAGAAAGAACTTTATGAAGTTCAGCTGTTGCACATCTAAATAACAAACTTAAACTGGAAACTTAAAAATGTAAAAGACTTGTGAAATAGCTTAGATTTTGATATGACAAAGTTCACTTTCAAATTAGAGTAAATGTGGTTATTTTTATCTTTTAACAAGTGATTTGGAAGTTTATAGATTGAATGCGACAGTCTTATGATGAAAGCCAAATCATCATGATCATTATTGCATTGCTACATCTAATGGCTTCTTTTTCTAGAGAGGCTGTTTCAGTATGCTAGTGCTTTACAAGAATGCTACTAAAACTCTTTTTAATTGGGAGGGAAGAGGTCAATCTGTTTTAAAACAATCTTCAAATACCTTACATTTTTGCTTGCAAACAATGTAAGGTAAGGTTTTGTCTGGAGGTCAGCATTAACAAGAATATTACTGTAGTTAATAGCTGTATGGACACTGCAAACCGGTTTATGTATCTGTGTTCTTAATTCAAGTCTGAGAGAATATGTTAAAACAATCGAAGCAAGAAGATTTTTACATTTATACTGGAACTAAAACCCCACAATTAGAGATTGATGATATATATTCAGGTCTTGCTTTTTTTTGGTCAGGTTTTGAGCCTGTGGTGATAGAAAATGTATTAGAAGGCGACGAGCTACGGACAGACATCGAAGCAGTGGAGGCTAAAATCAAGGCTCTTGGTGCTGAAAATATTCTTTGTGTGCATTCTACAACATCGTGCTTTGCTCCAAGAGTACCTGATAGGTAAGTAGTCTTTGTAAGTGTGTTACTTGTTACTGTAAAACAAAACCCTAAAAAAACAAACCAACCACAACCTCTGTGTTTTGAATGTCTGACTTCCTAAAATTGCTTAATTACAGCCAACAATTTGTAAAGATACTTTAATCCTCTTGCTTAAGGAAAATGGCAGGTTGAAATAACATTCCACTTTCAGAAAAGTATATTAAGAAAGTGAGGATAATGCAGAATGTCTTCCTTCAATCATATAACTGAGGTTAATGATGATCTCTTGTGGTGGAATGAATGTCGTTTTGGCAGTGGTTTTCTTATAATTTCATGGAATTAGTAATAGTAGACTTTCCTAGAAACATAGTCCAGGAAATGTAGTTCTAGAGCTAGTGCCACATTTTAATATTATTGTTGCCTTTTCTACTGGTCTCCTCTAGCCAGTGATGATTTTTTCTAGTGTTACAGTTAAAATAAATAATACAGTTAATTTAGCTGTAGCTTTTTTTTTTTTTTAATCTTTGCGTGAGTGTGTCTCTCCTGTATTGTACTGATGTTTATAGGGCTAATTAAAATATACTGATATCAGGAAACTCTTGGAGGCATCTAGGGCAGATGTGCTATATGAGTATAACATACGATTTGCCCTGCTGTAACTTATCTTGGTTTGAACATTTGCTGCCTGATTGCATGATGCTGCTACTTACAATTTCCAGCTGTTAAATCACCATTAAAAGAAGATTAAAATATATTGCATTCTTTTTTAGTATTATGTGTCCATATACGTAACTTGTGTAGTTGCTGCGGTCCAGCTAGCTGACGCCGAGTTGAACGTTACGGTTATGGATGGGACTATCTGAGACATTATTTCAAGGTGTAGCTTGGTTATGAAATATTTGAAAAACTTCTTAATCTGAAAATGACATGTTGGAGTAGAGGTGCCTGAAGGTCTCGGTATATTGAGTCATTTGTCCAAAATGAGCATCATTGTTACTCACAAAACCTGCTTTCTCTCCTTGCTTACGAAAATAAGTATCAAGAAGCAAATTCCTTAAGATTTTACAATTGAGCAGGTATGTTTTTATGGGCTTGTGCATAGTATGCTGAAGTATGAGATATTACTAAGATGTCTCTTTTTTTTTTTTCCACATGGTTTTAAATGTAGTGTCTCAGTTGTTCTACTTCAGTTGTTTTTAATTTATCACAAATTTGAAAAGACTTAGGTTTAGAGTTCCTCTGCAGTGTATGCCTTTTTGCTAATTACTTTGTTATCTGGAAAATTTAGTTGGCTATTTGCAAGTGTAGGAAAGAAAAATGATTGACTCGGAAACATGGCAAGTAAAGATCTGTTTCTCTCTATTTTCCTACCTTTCAAAAATCCCAGTATTTATCATAGGTTAACCCAGTTGCTAGGGGGAAGTTAAAACCGTATAATTCTGTCAGAATACTATGAACATTGCTTCAAATTGACTTGCAGATTTATTGGCTAACTTAAATCACAGCTATCAAAATTGAATGGTCTGTTTTATAGCTTGGGCAAATGAATCTTTTCCTTATCTGCTTCCTCTTTTTGACATGCGATTGTTTTGTCCTCTGCAACTAAGAGATGAATTATTAGGTAGTGGCACTGTGTTATAATATACCACAGATACAGGAGGATTTGAACGCACTTTCTATTTAAAGGATACTGTCAGCTATTGAAGGCCGTAACATTCATCTTCCTACAGGGTGAAAAATCCCGCACGGCATTTCTGGAGGGTACCATTTTAAATGTCTGTTTTTAAATATTTTGCATTTGTAAGGCTTTTGTTTAGTTGTGGTGATGGTGTTTTAAAATTTTATGTGGCTTAGGATTGTTAAAAGGTCAGGGTAAGGGGTTTATGCCTGTTTACCTATAGCTTTCCTTTGAAGTATTATTTAACTTTATGTGAATAAATCACTAGTGTATAAATCCCCCTCCTTGGAGAGACATCAGTTCTCAGGCAGTCTTTTACCCGTTGTTGCTGTGAGTTGTCTCTAAAACTACTGTATTTAAAAGAGAACTGAAGGAAAAAGAGTGTCTTTTCCAGTTAATTTATGCACTTAGCAAAACCTGTATCTTGTTACTTTCATTGATATTAGAGGAAAGAACAAAGCTTTCTTTTTTTATGAACTTTCACAAACAGGGGAGAAAGAAAGAAAGAATAAACGTGGAAATATTTCTGCGAGTCCTATTTGTGACTTTTAACTACTTGAGCGGTAGCCAAACCTACATTAATGCTTTGTTTTTCTGATATGACTAGCAGCACTTTTAATGGTTCATTTTAAGCCTTGGAAGCAGACAAGTGGTGTGCATAGTTGTTTGCTTCCCTTGCATATTTTTCTCAAACTGTAGCACCCTCATTCTGTATTCTAATATGGAGCTAACTGTTCAGTGGAATATTTTTAGGAAAATTAGGCAGGCTTCTGTTTTCAGTACTTGTAGAAGCCAGCTTATTGCTTCTTTAAGTCTCAGGAGATAAGAAAGGCAAATATACGTAGAATCATACGCAGAATGGTTTGAAGGAAGGGACCTTAAGGACCATCTAGTTCCAACCCCCCTGCCATGGGCAGGGACACCTTCCACTAGACCAGGTTGCTCAAAGCCTCATCCAGCCTGGCCTTGAACACTTCCAGGGATGGGGCGTGTGTTCAAGGCCCTGTGTACATAGCAGTACACTCCCTGTGTTTCCAGTTTGGTGGAATTCTCTACCTGCACTTGAAAAGAAACCTGTAAGAGGGGAAGTGTTTTCCTTCAAGTCTCTGTGGAAGGCGAGGAATGAGTCTGATTAAGATCAGCAGATCAGAAGGCAAAAACTTTGCCCTGTGTAGTGTTATGTTTCCTGAAATATTCTGTTAATGTTACATAGTTCAGGATTCAGGATGTTGATAAATGTAAAAAATTATTGGGCATGCAGCTGCTGCCGAGTATCTTGACTGTAGAAGATCAATACTTACGGTGTTTCCTAATCATTAAATACCTGTGATTTCTCTAGGGATAATACAGTGATGATGATGTTTTCCTAAGGATTGAGGTTTAGAAAATTTAATCTGAGGTTTGCAGTTGAATTTTGCATTACAAAATTACACTAGGCAATGTAATAGAAATAGAATGCAAAGGAATGTCACCTCTTGGAAGATGTTTTCATACTCTGTCACATTTTATATGAATGTCAGTAAATTACAGTGAGAGGCTGTACAGAAGGAGGTCGCGTGAGAATGTATTGAAGGTTTAGAGTTTCCTGATTTTTTTTTTAAATAATATTATCTTCATCACCACTTTTAAATTATTATATATTACTTTTTTTTTTTTCAAATAGGTTTTATTTCTAAAATATATTCACAAGTTTGGGGGAATCAAGAGCTTTTTTTTAAAATAGAGCATGATTGGAGTTTTTCAAAAAACAGTACGGAGTACATGTATGTTTAAAACACTGAAGCCCCTTACCCAAAATGACCTGTCAACTGCATAAATCCTAGTTTGACTGAGAAATCAATCCAGGCTCAGCTCACTGTGATTTCAGGGATTTCTAATGACAAGAGTAGAGTTGTCTTTATTTCTGAGTACACAGTTAAACAAAATTTTCATGTGTTGATTTCCCACATTCAGGCATTTTAGGGCTCTCCATTCCTTTGAAGAGTACTTTTCCTGTTAATCAGTTTATCTGAAATGCGCAAGTGTGATTTCAGCCAAAGGGTTGAAATACAACTTCTTTGAAATAAACAGAAGCATGTAAAGACTTATTGTTATATGGTGGTTTTGATTTGCGAGACACATCTTGAAACTTCTCTTAGACTGTTTTTAGGTTGAATGTTAGAAGAAAGGAAAAAAGTGTGAATAGCTAAAGCTCTGTTAGTTATCATGAAAGCAGTGTTAAAAAAAGCTTATATCTGAAGCAGGATGATTTAGGGTCTATTTAGTGTGTTCCAGACAAAACTTACAGGGAAGCATGAAGAATTCCAGCCCAGGTCAGCAACTTTTAGTATATGTAAAAGTTAACAGAATTCTCTTCTTAACCTTTACAGCTTAAGGTGGCAAGCACTATGTTGAAGTACTAATCAAAAAAAGTTTCTTTTCTCATTCTGACCTCTTGATGGACCTTTAAGTCTTTTAATGGTCGGATTTGTAACATGAGTTACAGCTATCAATGCTTCTCTAAATTATAATTTTATGCTTGTAGACTGGAGGAACTGGCTGTGATTTGTGCCAATTATGACATTCCCCATATTGTCAACAATGCGTATGGAGTTCAGTCTTCAAAATGTATGCATCTTATCCAGCAGGTAGGAGCTGTATATTTCTAATCATAATTTCTTAAACAAGTATAAGTAAATCTCAGATTGCAGACAACACTAGCAAATTTTATTGGATGTTTCACAGCTTTGAGACTAATCCCATGCGTGTCTGATATTTGAACAATTTGCTGAGAAAGCAGAGCAGAAGGAAACAGAACTTAAAAATAAAGTTTGTTATTTCTGTTATGTGCTTTTTATGTATTAAAACCTAAATAAATTTGCTTTTATTTATGTCTTTCATAATGGAAAAATGTCCTTCATAAGCTTTCTTGAAATATTTCATAAACATATTTGCTAAAAATAAAATAAGGGCTCATACTTGAATAGGCATTACGCCTTCAACAGAATGCAGGTTACAGATTTTCAACTGAAGGTACAGCAACACTTTATAGATTTGCCACTGTTAAAATCCTGTTGTCACAGGTCACAGCTGAGGAAACTGGGTTAACTTCAATGTTGTGTTCAAAAACATTTGATTTCTGTTCCTGTTTAGTCTGAAAAGGTGGTTGCTTAATATCTTAGATCAGCCATGAAACCTAGAATTCTTAGAATTTTTGCATGCAGCAATGCACATGCACTGTTTCTTCAATATTTCTTTTTTTCTCTCTGTTGATCATATCAAAAGAATAGGGGGATATATTTTTTTAATAGGATCCAGGGGATCCTGAACTATTATGAATTTAAGATACCGTAGTCATTTTAATTTTCTAATTAAGACAACATGTTATTATCTGGGCACACACCATCTTGATATATAACAATGACAGGAATGTCATGTGGACATTTCTGAATCTTGAGAGGCTGAAGGAATTTGACAAAACTTGGAAGTGATATGTGAAATAGGAAATGGCATGTGATTTATCTGTAATATACTTGGCACATGTTTATTGTATTTAACTTGCACACGTTTAGTGAAATTCTGACATGAAGGGGCTGTGGAATTGCAGAGTTTTACTGCATGAAATGTATCTAGTCATAATCTTTTCAGGCTACAAAGCTACAAATAGCACTGTTACTGTGTTGGTTTATGTGTTTTTTCCTGGCATCTTGATAGGTTGTTTGGGGGGGCGGGGGGTAGGGTTTGTTCTTTGTATATGCAAATGTATACATTTGAGCTCTGATCTGTTTTATGTTTATTTACAGAAATGTATTTCCTGCACTAGAAAATGTACTGTCTGTGAGGAAGTGGGTATTAATGAATACTTAGGAATATGGACGTGCTGAGCACGGTGTGAACAGAACTTGCAAGAGTAGCACAGGAAAGAGCTTTTGAGACCATTTCATTTGTCATGCGTTTCCTCTGGTGGTCTCCTGTCAATTAAATCAAATGATAGCTGCTGGCATTCATCTTCCCATCAAAAAGCTGACAAATTTGGAGTGCTTCTACCCATCTCCCATGCACTAAGCTATTAAAACATAGAAATAATAACTGTGATTTAGTTCAATCTGCCTTTTTCACTCTTTCTGCCATAGGCAGTTGCTCTGTTTCTTTGTTTTAATACGTAGCACCTTAATATGTATGTTCTTTAACATACTTTTCAGGTTCTGTTACGCTGCACACTTTTTAATTGTAGAGTTCACAGTATCCTATTACTCAAATTGAAGATGTACTGCAGAATCTACTCCTTTTTTTCCTTTAAGAATATCTGAGTAGCTAGGTGTAAGGATGTTTTGTTTTCTGGGAAGTGGGGAGATCTGCTATAGGGAGTTATCTGTATCTTGGTTTGGCAAACAGCCTTACAAGGAGGAGTGCTGTCACAGCCCAGTTGTTTTAATTTGAATCTATACATGTAGCAAAAAAACCAAATCCCTTCTTTTCTGTTGAAGTATTAACCTGTAGCCCTTTACTGTGAGAATCTGTGAAATGGTTTGGGTTGTAAAGTTTTAACTGTGTAGTTCCCATTAAATTCCAAGGGGTTTCTTTTTGGTCGTAGTTGAAAATAAGCTACACTTAGACCTGCAGGAACTAAAATCAATATTTTAAATCATAGCAAAATAGGAATTTGTAAGGTAACTATGTGAGCAGACAGTGGTAATAATAGTGAGCAATGCTAGGAAAAGGTAGTATGATGATTTTTAATTTTTTATCACAAATACAGTGCCTGAGAGTGTTTCAGGAATTATATTTATTTCAGTTACGTTGTTGTGTAATCATGATGCTATTACATGTTTCTTTTTCCCTAATGTAGGCTGTGGATTATTTTGTTTTGTTCCTTTTTGATAAAGGGTGCTCGAGTGGGCAGAATAGACGCTTTTGTTCAGAGCTTGGACAAAAATTTTATGGTTCCAGTAGGTGGTGCTGTCATTGCTGGCTTCAGCGAGTCCTTCCTTCAGGAGATCAGCAAAATGTATCCAGGTAAGTCATTCATGGACCGATTTCATCCATACGAAATAACTGTGGAAAACTTGATTATCAGCTTGCTTTCACATAAAATTTATTTTTGCCAATTTAATCTGTATTTTTTTTTTCTTTCAGGAAGAGCATCTGCGTCTCCTTCCTTAGACGTCCTCATTACACTGCTGTCTTTAGGTACCAGCGGCTACAAACAGTTACTGAAAGAGAGAAAGGTAAGCTTTTTGAGAAGCAGCACTTTGTTAAAGTCAGCTGTTAACAGAGGCTTGTTGCAAAACTGCTTTGTGTAGTAAATCCAGTTTCTGCCTAGAAAGCCATTGAACAACAACTGCGCTCACAGCTCTGAATCTGGAAAGGCAGGATGATACAATTACTTCTTGGCTAAATGCTGCTCATGAGTAAGCGTGATTTCCATGTTGTTTTCCAAACCAGAAAGCCAAACTGCGTTCCTGTACTGTCTTGTATTCGTATTTGTTGTTCTGAAGTGTGCTAATACAGTAGAATTTTGACCACAAAAGCTGTGTTATCATGGTCACACTGGTTCTGGGACTAAAGCATGAGATCGGACGCTCAGAGGTAAGCCAGGGGTCTCTGCTCTGCTTCGTTTGGCCCTATTGTGCCTTTGTGCTACGGTAGTGTTTAATTAAATGTTTGTGTAGCGCATTCTCTGGAGAATCACAGCTTCTGGTTAGGTTATAAATACTGTGCATGGCCACAAAAAGGGAAAAATACTGTGATTTAAGATGTTCATCTAGATACAGAGCTACGTTTCTTCTATGCCTCTCTCAGACTATGTTGGGTATAACCACATTGCACAAACATTGTAGTGATCTAAGGTTGGAACCTGCACATTTTGAGTTATCCATAATTTTGGACATAATACAGGCCTGATCTTGCTATCTTTATATATTAACACAGAGGGGTTTAGGTAAGGAAATGCTGTGAATTAAGTACTGTTAATAGTTTTAAATCATGCATGATCTGCTCCGTTATTTTATTTAGGAACTATGTTCCAGTTGTTTCCTACTGGTAGCTTGCTGATGCCTCAGATTACGTGGCAGGGCAATAATGCTGAATGCTGTGACTTGTTTCTAGCTGCTTGTAGAGGCATCCAGAAATTCCTCACTGGAATTGAGATCCCATGGGAATAGCTAGACTGTAGAAAACCAAACCAGCTTAGTGGCCTTACAACAACTGAGCAGTGATCTGTGCAACTAGAGTGAAAACATGGCTCTTGAAACGCTGAAAGCAGTTACCACTTTTGCTACTATTGCAATACAGTCTCTAACATTTTATTCTGGACTGTTGTATGTATTGCCATGTATGATGTGTGTCGTCATAAAAAGCAAATGGTATTTTTCTCCCCTTCACTCTTATCTCCAAAAGAATCTCAAGTGAATTTATTGTGTCTTCTGCAGAGCTGATTTTGATGTTAGATTTACACTGGTGGTACGTACATAATGGACACTATAAATATTCTCCACCTCATAATAATAATTCTTTCATAAATAAAATGTCTTAATGAATAGCTGTGTATTTTGAATCATGTCATTTTCTTGGAAGTAGTATTCTAAAATGAATAAAGCATTATATTTTTACAACTTCAGGTCTTTTTATTTCGAATGCGAGTACACTCTATAAACTCAGCATATATATGGCATAAATGTGTTTCTTTTATTGGATTTGCAGTAGAAATAGAAACACTTTTTTGCTTAAATCTGTTTGTTCCTGAATTGTAAAAATGTTAACAGTGATAGTTTATTGCCTGTGCTCTGTGAAAGCAGAGGCAGAGCTATTAGGCTCCCAGCAGGAGCTATTTATAGCTTGACATTGAGTACTCCTTTCTATATCAGTGCAGCTACACCTACTCACACAAAGAGTCAGCTATAAAAAACTTCAAGGGTTTGGGTTTTTTTTTTCTCTTTTTACCTTATCCTTCTTCACATGAGTGTTACTTCAGCTTATTTGAGCTCAAGCCAGAAAGACCAAAATATTACAGAGCAGAGATTAATCTCATACAACCAGGGAAAGAAATAGTCTGCCCATCTTTTACACAGATGAACTGCTTCATATATGAAGAGAAGAGATTATATGAGGGAGAGGAGCATGTACATGGAATGGGATTTTCTGACAAACTGGCAGTCACTGAGTGTGTGATTGTCCAAGAGTGTGAGGTTATATGTTAGGATATGAAGGAGTAAATGGGTGCAGTGGATCTGAGGACAGAAGGGCAAGGGAATAACATACACATGCTGTCCAAATGTCTGAAGAAAAGTGGCCACATATGAAAGCTTAATAAGGAATGTTTTCAACAGTTGTATTTAGCCTGCATGTTTCCAGAGAAAGGATGGAAGATGACCACCAACAGTAATGTTTTCTCGCTTCTTCTAAATTTTCCATGTTCCTTTTATGTTCATGTAGTGTTTAGAACAGCAGTTTTCTGATCTCAGTAGGGGATCCTAGGTCCTTTTGTAATGCAGATAATGACAGCTGATCCGTAGTCAAATTTGTAAACATCTCTGCTTTTAAAGAACTTGTATTATTATGTAAAGCTTATGTTTCAGTAGCGACTCGTTTGATTTCCTCAGTACGGGTTATGTTGTGTCCCGTGTTCTGCGTTGCCAGGTCTAAAACTCTCTGTTTTCACGTACGTATTTGTGTGTCTGAACCAGGCCACACGTATTGGTTGTGGCAGCACACGTAGTGGTCATACTCTGTGTAATAGCATGAAGAGTGGACTTCAGTTGTCACCTTGGAATTGACGGAGAGCAAGGACCCTACGTTTAGGGTTTACATTCAGGACCCTACATGTCAGGTTTAATACCTGTTAACTATTTTCCAGTGTGGTCCATTTAATCCATTTATCTAATTATTATACTGGTATTATTGAAGAGGTGATGGCTTCATTTTGTTTCCAGCAATCATGGATTTCCTCATTAGACTTTCCTTAACATTCTAACATTCAAAATAATTCTGATTTTCTTAAATGTATTTCTGTGTTATTTGGGATGTGATGGAGCTTTTTATATCTGTATCCATCTGTCTATATACTTTCTAAGAGTGATTAACTGGAGTAATTTTTATGTCCTTATGGAGTGTGTATCTCAAACTTTTTAAAATCACACTGGGAGTAAATTGTTTGGTTTTTACAATTCAGTAAAATACTGGGTTTACATTTCATAGTTTATCATCGATGTGATTATTCTGATAGGAATAACTTATTTGTGGAGTTCGGTGTGAGTTTATATTGTGGCTCTGCTTATGACTGAATTTAAGAATAAGAGAAAAGCCATTTAATGCTGGATATTAAAAATGGGGAAAAAACAACCCACCAAATATTCTTACAAGACAGACATTTATTACTCCTTTTTTTTGTCTCAACAGTTTCCTGCACTGTAGTTAGTCAAATGTGTGGACCTGTTGTAAGATTTCCATTGTGTGAAATACGTGTAACTTCACATTTTAGTGTGGCTGGAGGCAAGGTAGTTTAACTGTCTGTGAATCATTATCTTCAGTGGAGTTGTGCAGTTAAACGGTTGCCAAGTAGGAATGGAAGCTTCGAAGAAGCCTGCAGTACCTAAAGCGTGTGTTGGAGAGGTTTGGCTCGCAAGGAGCCTGATCTCAAGGTCTTGGAAGTGCTTAAGAGGAAATGTGTTGATCGGTGTCGTTAAGAAAGACCTTGTTAGAGAACGAGCGTGGTGATTGTCCGCAATGGTGTTACCATGTCAAGCTGGCGAGACTTCCCAAGCAGTTTGTTAGATAACTTTTATATGACATGAAGATTTAAATGTTCCATAATTCATTTCATATTTTTAAAACTTTCCAGTATGTTGTCAATTCAGAACAAAATTCTCGATCTCTCAACGCCAGAGAATCTCTGTAGGAGGGTATGTGGTACATCTCGGTATCACACACGTACGCGTGCCGTTTCTGCCGCGTGTTTGCCTGCGTTTCAAGAAGGTGAGCTGCTGCTGGGGCTCTCTGGGGCTTGTACTAGCAGGTCTCCATGCTCGGCACTGCAGCCCCTCTGTCGGCATGAAGTGCGGTGCCAAGGGGTCCAGTCGGGTCGCAGCTCCGCGGCGCTGGGCGCTCTGCTACGCGAAGCAGACGAGAGGCGGTGACGGTTGCGTCATAAATGGCGGCTGCTGCAAATAACTTAAGATGGGACCAGATCCATCTTGGGTACAGCACGTGCGAGTTGGCAGTCTGTCTCTAGTTCAAAGAGGTGGTGAAATTACTCTTCTGCAGTGCCATAAACAGCTACAGGGCTGTTCTCTGAGGACGACTCATCTTTTCAGATGAGAGCGAAACAGGGAGGAAGGCGGAGTGTTGCAGACGTGGAGCATAAGCAAGCTGGGGGTTAGAGCCAGCTGCGACAGTCTCAGCCATGCACTGAAGCTTCATGGCCTTCATCGGTTTGTCTCTGTCCTCTGATACGGGACTAATGGCATATTGAGTACTCCCATCTCCTGCTTTTCCTCTGGAGTTACTGGCTTTTTCCTTACTTGTTTGCTTCCAGTTATTTTCATTTGGAAGAACAGCAGTGCCTATATACAATAAAGCAACAAATATTAGTGTAGGGTTAATTAAAATAGTTTTTTAAAGTAAATACAAATAATAGGGTCGTTTGGCACATGTGAAGTACGCACCATTGTTGACTTGTTCTTTGTATTTTTTGGGGTGTTTTATTGTATATGGGCTAGTAAGACCAAAAGAAGGGTAAGACGTTTTCACATAGTTTAGCACTGATGTCGCTAGCCTGATGAGATTCTGTGATAAGTTTCTAAGGGGACAGAGTGAATTAAATAATGAAACTGACTTTTAGTGCTTGGGTTGTTCAATGCAACTTCAGCATAATAGCTTCACTGGAGACAACTTGAGCGCCTATCACAGAAAATCCATTATGTGAGAATTCATTTGTATATAATTACTTGGGGTGATTATAAATTTTCCATGTAACAGAAATACTTTATAATAGAGGTTGGTTATTGACCTCACAAAAATATTGCTTTTTAACTTTATTGGGAAAGGTCGTTAGTCTGTTTTGCAACAAACTGCTTAACTTCTGAAACTATAAAATATCTAGACGGCTTCCAAAAATATCTAGATGGCTTCCAAAGGAAAGATGCAAGATAGTGTCATTCATAAAAATAAGTTTTAAATTTGTGTTCAGGTAGCTTCAGTCAAACTGATAAAAATACATATTTGGATTTTTTTTTTCTCTCCATTCTCTCTTGTTTTAACAATTTCCTATGTATGTAAAGGCTCACCTAGGAACCTAGGTATTTAATCTTAATTTAATTTTTAAATTTAATTTTATACAGTGGGTAACTGGTTATACCAACTTGCAGTCCTTTCAGTAATAAATACTGTAGGAGATGCAATAGCAAATTCCCTCAGTACTACATACAAAATTAATTACTTGGGAGTTTGTTCCTGTTCCAGTACAGGTTTTCTCGGTACTAATGTCACCAATAATATCTGCACAGTAGACATGATATATTTGTATTTCTGTAATACTGTGCTTCAGTTGTAGAAGTAAATAGCCAGCAGAGGGAGCAAAAATTAATTTATTATTTGGATTAAAAAAAACCCCAACTAATAAAGTTGGCTAACACATTGGTGATGCTTATTATGGAAAGCAAATAACAAACGAGTAATGTGTTTATGTTTGGTGAGGGATGAGAAGGAAGGCAAAAGTGAATATTTGAAACAAATGTTTTTTTCAGCTTCTGCGGGTGAACTGTAAATAAACTGATGAATTGAAACCATAAAATCACTTGATTTATGAACACCTCTGAAAAATGAGAATGATTTCTCACAAATTTCAAGTTCTGATACTTAACCACAGTTGCCTCCCAAAACTTTTGTTGTTGTTGCAAGTATTACAGAAGCTTTATGCTCTTGTTGGTAGTTGACTCAATAGTCACCATGTGAGTGTGTCCATGAATTATTACTTCTTCCTCTCCGTCTGAATTCACTCTGTGGTGTTAGGAAGAACCAGTCAGGAGCCGTGTTCGTTTGGTCACTCAGGAAGTGGGACTGGGTTCACTGCGGTGCCTCGAGAAAAGCAGTTTTAACATTCTTCAGACTTAGCTACCACAAGGCTCGTTTGGTTTCATAAGACCTTTGGGAGGTTCTGATCAAAGGATAATTTTTATCATGAGGTGTAATTTGTATCTGTCAGAGCGCACAGGTCAGAACAGGATACTGGTCTACAAACAGAAGAGCCAACTCTATTTAAAGAATGAAAAATCACCTGTCAGGTCCAGAAATTGATGAGGATGCTTAAACAGGCAGTCACGTTGAAGCAGATGAGCAGTACAATCTTTATGGCCAGAAGAGGAAAAATCTGGTGTTTAGTGTCTTTTGAAAAGACTATCCAGTATCTGTATCTTTTTGGTAGTTTTTATGAGAAACCAAGCATTAAAAAGGTGAAAATTAAGCCAAAGGATACAGTTTATTCTCACTCTGTCTGTAAGTGTTTTGAGCTGATATGTGAGGAGGAAGATGTTAAACTGAGGAAGAGCATAAGCAATTATCATAGATGACTCCTGGGGAAGAGGGAGGAAATAAAACATAGATGAAGTAAGAGAAGCAGCCTTTTATATGCAGTGTGACTTGTGTCTGAGCCAAAATTCTTATGAATCTCAGTTTTAGGACACTTTCGCAGTAAAGGTGTACTCCAGTTAAGTGATAGCAAAAATTAAGGTATCTCCATTCTTTAAGTAGGCTTGGACAGGGAGGGGTTGGTCCCCAGGAAGAGGACTGGCTACACAATAGAGCTGAGTATTCGGAGGGTATATCTCTTGAGAAACAAAATATATTCAAACGTGTACTCATGGCCCTCTCCTTAAGAGACTGTATTGCCATTCTCATACAGAAAAAGAGGCCTGTGTGCTAGTGGTAATTGTGGTTGTGTGTACACGGTAAAAAAATGCACTACTTGTAGTCTGGCATGTATTAATGGAGAGAAAATCAAGTGAGGAGCAGTTGGCCATAACATGGCCATCTGGGATAGCAACAGTTCATTCCCTGTGGCTCAGAGGATGGTGGGGGAAGTTGGGGGAATTGCCCAAGTGGGGAGGGGTAAGGCCTGCTGTGCAGTGGGAATCTCTGCAAGATTTTACTTCCCTAGGTTGCAGCAATGGAGAGAGAATGACTGACACCCCAAGCATGTAATTTAGACCAGGTAGAGAGCTTTGTACCAGCTTGTGGGGGGAGAACAGTGTTCAGGAAACGAAGCTGTTCCTTTATAGATTTCAGAGAGTTGTCTGGTCCACTTGGTATGCCTGAAAAGTGAATCAGCTGGGCACCTATAGCATATAACAAAGACTCAACAGTCTTGTGAAATAGGGGCTGTTTTCTCTGTTTAATAGCCAATAACAAAAATATTGCTTTTTTTTTTTTTTCCAGGAGATGTTTTCCTATCTTTCAAGTGAGCTGAAGAAGCTGGCAGATACCCACAATGAGAGACTGCTAGACACACCACATAATCCCATCTCCTTAGGTAATTGTTGTGTTTTATATTTTTAAAAAATTTCTAATGTATTGTGCATTCATAATGCACTTTCACATATAGTTCCTGTATATTAAGCCTTGTTCACTAGAGTCCATTAAATTATTCCTAGGTTGAGATAAAAACATTGAACCCAGTAAGGCTACCTGTTATAAAAGTAGAGTAGTGACTCGGGCCTTTTATTTTTTTATAAAATTGCTCCTGTCTGATATACTCATTTATTATAATCAAGGCAGACAGAAGATGTTAGCATGTGGTAATACTTTATAAAGAAATAGATTTAAAAATAAATTATGGTGTAATTATTTTATCCATTGTCTCATAGTGCTGTAAAAGAGATTATGGAAATACTGCTCAAGATACTTGTTCTAATCAAAAATTTTGCTGAACACCAAAGTAATGTTGTTTACCTGTGCAGAATCTCTGCCATACGTACAGTCTAACCAAAGAAGTAATCTGTGACAGCTTGTGGGAAAATTAAAAATTATGAAGTATAGTAGTTGTGTTTCTTTTTTACTTTGTATCTAAACATAAATATTTGGCTAGATTGTTATTGTTGGAAAACAGCTTGTCTTCTGTGATTCTTCTTTGGAGAAAAAGAAACTTTGTAGTAGTTTCAACCTGATCTTTTGTTACTTTTAGCCATGTCACTGAAAAATCTAGATGAAAATAATGATGCTGCTGTTACCCAGCTTGGATCTATGCTTTTCACAAGACAAGTTTCTGGAGCAAGGTGAGGATGCTTTGAGTTTGAGAAATTTGGGGTGCTGTGTTAGTGTGTATTTTATCAAATCCTATAATATTTGTTCTGATTGTCTCCTGATTACAGATTACAGTCTGACAATAACGAGTCAGAGAGTGATACACCATTCTTCATCACTGTTGACTACTAATAATGTCTACCTGCTTGAGTTAGCAATGAGGCCCCCTTTGTTAGCTTTGGTAGGCTAAATAGATAATCTATGCCCATTTAATTTAGTGTCATTATTCCCGAGTATCCCTTGGTTTCATTTAGTTTCCAGCTGTTGTCTGATCTTATAGCTGAGTTGTAAGCTACTTAGGAAGGATCTTTGTTTTGTTTATTGCCGCACAAATATGGTTGTGTTGGATGCCAGGGGAGTAAGCTTCTAATACCCTACATAGTTCCAGAAATCAGGATTTTCTTCCGTGGGACAAAAAGCTAACTGTGTTTAAAAAAAAAAAAAAAAAAAAAAAAAAAAAAAATCTACACCCAAGCCAGTCTGAGTTGAATTTATTCTTAGAGATGCTGGTATGTGGAAATGCAAACCAAATAATTTTTAATGATTTTGTTTAAACCTTTTAAAAGAAGAGAATAATTTCAAATTTGCCTTGGCAGGATTCCTCAATCTGAATGTTACTGCTGCCATGCTAACTTCTGCCATAGACTTAATGTCATTTTTTTTGTAGCAGAGCTGAGTGTTTCCACATCAGAAGGTATGCTTCATTAGCTTGGATTATTCCACTTGCTGCACAGATGAATGACAGTGAATCTGTGTGTACTGTAGTTAGATGCTCTTTTTAATTTGTGTGTCCTAACCTTGGCTCGTCCTGCAATTTCAGCCATCTTTGGCTGAAATTATTCAAAACTTCCCGTTTTTGAGAAGTTAAGACTCTCCAGTTCTTTGCTTGGTACAAAGGTTTCAGGTCTTTCCTTTTTTATGCGAGCGAGTAATTATTTTGTAGTACAGACACTGCTTCACCTGGCATTTCAACAGACTTTAAACATTATGCTTGTGCCGAGTGGCAGTAACAGCAACTCCCTACTGCAGTTGCGTGCAGGCTTTTGCATAACCTGTGGTCTGAGCGCTTGGGCAGAGGAAGGATCTGCTAATCCTAGTGGTGTTTGTCTGAATGCAGGGAATGTCTCTATAGAGGTAGTAAATTGTTACCAATTGAGTGGTGTTAACTGCTTGTGTAGGCTTGAACAGTAGCCACAAGGCAAGTTGTTCCTTTAACAAGTTAAGGATGAGGGTTAGAGCCTTGATTGATCAGGGAATGGATATGCAGTGATAGTGCTGAGAAATAGGGTGTAATGGGTAGAGGCTCTCAGTATGAGGAAGAGGTAAAAGCAGTGGCACAAGGTATCCACTGCAAGGAGGGAATGAATATGAGGTTAACATCATAGGATGGGGGAGAAAGAGGGGAATGGCTGGTAGAAAGTTGGGATCCTGAGCTCTCTGAATCACTTGAACCCAGGTATTTGGACTGCACTACACTCTGCCAAGCAGATACCTGCACTAAGGCTGCTGTCAGTGTGGTGATCCTGGGGGGGTCAGGGTCACCAGGTTGCCTAAGGAGCGGAGACGGAGCATAACAGATAGCTGGGACTTGTTACAGAATAGGGAGGTTTGCTGCACATGTCTTTCCTCCCTGTGCTGGGATGTTCACCAATACCAGTAGCAAAGACCTTAATAATTTAATGGAATGGGGGAGGGGACATAGCTCAGGTCTGTGTGCATGTGTCTAATTTAGGATCTGCTACCCCTGTCACCCATGGTGATGCTTGGGTTACTAACTTGGAGAAAGCCGCACCTAAGCCTGCTTACATTAATTTGTTTAGAGTTAGGAGACACTACACTGTATAGGAACTCGTGTGAATGTGTTCATCATAGGGTGTCACATGAAACATCCAAGGCATCTTTAACTGAATCACAGGTTTTCTTGTGTGTTTCAGGGTTGTCCCCTGTGGGTCTGTGCAAACAGTGAACAACTACACTTTTAAAGGCTTTATGTCGCATGCAAACGACTATCCCTGTGCTTACCTCAATGCGGCTTCAGCAATTGGAATTAAAAAGCAAGATGTGGATGTGTTCCTAAAAAGACTGGACAAGTGTTTGAAGACTTCTAGAAAAGAAGCAAAGAAAGAAGGAAGTGTAAATGAAATAAGTGATTCGAATACAGCCACAGAACAGCCTGAGGACTAGAAGATAATTTTGTAGCATGGGAAGATATGCTTTTTTTTTTGAAGCATGTCAGGTTTGTACTGGGTTTAGCACTGTGAATCTGCAGCACAGAAAATTTCTTCCTGATCTGATGAAAACAACAACAAAACCGTGGGTGAAATTAGCATCAAAGAAAGTGGGTGATACTCTCTTCAAGACAGAAGGCCAGAAACAACTTTTTTTGGTAGCATATAAATGCGCTTAATACTTGCCCAAGTAAAGCTTTACATTCCTCAAGACCTTGGGCTGGCCTTTCGCTCTGTGGGTGACTATTTGGACCAGTGTTCAGCAAATCACAGAGTCCTTATTCACGTGGTTTTGATTAATGAGATTTTCTGTGGCAGTGGCTGAATTCCTCCCTAGGTATCCAGCAGGAAGTGTTTCACTGCTCTCAAAACACCTCTTGTTTCTCATCAGCATACTTGCCACTTTTCATCTATTTTCAAAGTTTTATGTAAGTGTTAGGGCAGCCCTTCCTAAATACAGCGTTCAAACTGCATGAGGAAGTGACAGAGTTGGAACAGTAGTGTTCCTCAGGTGTTCTCACCTCTCATTAACTTCTCAGAACAAAGCAGCCCCGGGTGGCAAATCAAAACCTAGAATACCTTATGTCATGTCAGTATGCAGCTCTTGGGAACATTTGCATAGTTCAGCGCCCCAAAGGAATTTTACTAATGAAAGCAAGGGTTTGTGGATTGGAGAGCTACAGTTGTCTTTTCTGCCCTGCCTTTTTTCATTTTCATCTTTTCTTTGGCAGAGTGATCAGGTCAGAAACCTGCTGAAAATGAGGAATGCCTTGTGGGAATAATGCAGCGGTTTCAAGAGCCAGTGAGAGCTGAGGGTATTTTGGCATTTTTAGTCTATTGTTGTTAAAATGTTACAGACTTCCATTTCTGAAGTGTCTCTTGCCATTGGCGCTGCTGCTTGTGGGGCTGTGTGCAGTTGCTGATTTGAATTCATTAAGCAAACAATGGGTTTCGGAGTCTGTTCCTGAAACAAAGGTTCCATGTCACTGGAGCGACAGTGCTGTAGGCTGCAAAACTTTCAGTTGTTCTTAAATGCAATTACTACACTCTGTGTGGTGTTTATGTCATTTACTGCTCAAAGTGAGCTTAACTTCCAAAGACGTTTTCTTTGTCTGTCTGTAATGCTGTAACGCTTGGGACACCACAATTAATGGGTCCTAAATGTCAGGAAGTATTCTGGCTACATGGTTTGGTGGGATTTAGGACATGTATCCTTCAGAGCCCTCTGTAAATCGCTGAATCCCTGTAGTGCTGCTTGTGAAAGGGTTGTGCAGTGTGTTCAAATGACTTGATACAAGAGGTGATACTGGTATGAGCAGGTTGTTAATATGCTCATCATCCTGAAGGTGCTCTCAGTACCTTAAGCGTAAATTGGAATTCTGCTTCTACATGCTTATTGCTACAGTTCCACGTCAGATTGATTAAGGCTTGCTAAGGTGTGGCTGCCGGACCACAGTGGCAGTTGTTTGCTGTACAAACACATCTGAGGAGAAATGCAGTGTAACTTGACCACTGACTCCTTGTGGCTATGAGATGTAGTTTTGTCATCTTTTATTTCTTTCTTCCCACCCTCACCTGCCCCCCCATGCCTTTTGTTTTTCCCCTTTATTGAGAGTGTGCTATACCTCAGTTTTTCCAGTCAGTAAAGCTCTTCCACAAGCTCAGGAGCCAAAACCCTGCAGCTCACTGCCTCAGTATCCAGTGTCTTGGAGCAGCCGGTGCAAACCACAAGGCCTTAGTGATACCTTTCTTCCTGCTTTTCGATGGTGCTGTGCCTGAATGAGTATAAATTAATGGTTTAGGTGACTAGTCACAGACTGCGAACATTGGAACTGTTGCTGTGTTTAGGGAGCTGCATGGTAGCAGCTCAAGTAAGCATTTGATGAATAATATCCTGAAACAATAAAGAAAACAGCGGTTGCCTTCTCAGACAGTAAGAAATCTCTACCTTTTATGTGCTCATAATAAATTGTCTGCTGCAAATAATTCACTTGCTTCTGCTGTAGGTTGAACTGCTTTCTCGGGTAGTGTTTTTCCTGTCTTCAAAATGTTTCCCCTTGAAATCAAAGCTGAAAATTCCAACAAATCTCTATAAACAGGTATCCAGGGAAAGGATTAGGTTGCTTGTTCTAATTTTGACCTTAAAACATCTTTTTAATTTAAAAAAAAAAAAAATGGTTTTAATTGGAAAAAAACCCAACACATTTTTAATTTGTGTGTCATTACATCTCTGTCAGTCTTGGTGATGCCACCTGCAGTCAGGAAATTTAAAATATTTTGAGAATGTGCCCCATCATGAGGTATACACTCTTGAACTAAATATTTGTGTTATGTTACTTTGGTTAGCTGGTGTACCAGGTTTCAGTTTTGTTTGCTTGCGTTGTCCCCTTAAATGTCTTCAGCTAACGCTAATTTTTTAGGGGCAGAAGCATTATATAATGTTACTATAAACAAACTGAAATTTTAAGTAATTTGAATGGCAATATAATTGTGAGGAAATGGACGATTGGTTATTTAGGAGATTCAGTAGATGCTAAAAAGTATTTTTCAAGGAAGAGGGTAAATCACTTATTCTCTATTCATTAATATCTGTAATAAAGTAGTGAAATAATACTGGAACATACACCCATGGTCAGAGTTTTCATTTCCTTCGTATAACAGGTGTGGGGAGGTGGCGGTGACCGGTCTCACCCACTAGAAGTCGTACTGTGAAAGACAACAGCATGGGCATAGGTTTGTCAAACTATGCAGAGTAAAACAAATCCATTAACAATATTTGCCTTCTAAGAAGTTCTTTCTAAGATTGTACAGTGAAGTAAATAGCTTCTTGGTTAACTGTGCAGAACCTTTTCCTAGCCACTGCATAGGCAGGTGTCACTCAAGTCTTCCACGGACCTCAAAACCTGCAAAAGCCAGCTTGCTGTCTCCAGCATCCGCATCACTAGTGAGACATCTAGGAAGGCTACCTGGGCTTCAGAACACGTTTGGGGTTCAAGCAGCAAGGAGGATCCTTAGTAGGAACACCAAGAACCCATTTAGTAAGGCTATCTCGCAGCTGCTGTTGATGTAGCTGCCTGTCTTCATCATCTCCTAGGTCACCAGCTGTGAAATAGCAATGGGCAAGCCCTTGAAATACTCCAGGAGAGCTGAGGGTTCAGAAAGAGAAGTTCAAGAGGTTCTTGCTGCCTTGTCTGCTGCTCTCAGTTACTGCTCGGTAGCAGAGGTAGCCAAGCGACCTGTCTGCTTGGCACCTACCGCAGTCCACACAGTGTGTTAGTAAATACTGAGTGTGGGGCGTGTTTGAGCATTGCAAGTGTGAGCAGCGGTGGCTGTAGAGCTAGGGCACTTCCCACGCTGCTTCTGCAGAACGGGTATTCTACAGATACTTCCTGAAGGCAGTAACCTTTGGCAATGGGGCAGGATGCATGGGTAGGCAGGGACCCCACAAATGGCTGCAGTCTGAACTGCCAATGCGACTTTCCTCCCTTATGGTGCCTGTAACTGCTCTGTGAGATGGTTTTCTTTCCCTCTGATGTTGTATCTTATGCTAACTGGATCTATATAGGTGAAAGAAATGAAGGAGCAGTTGGATGTGCCTTATAAAAATAGCACTGGGATAATACAGTTCAAGCAAACTGACGCTGAACGACCTATCTCGCAGGCCCACTCTTAGTTTACTTCTTGTGTAGTATCAGAGGTAATGAACAAAACTAAGGACTGTTTGAGCAATAATACTGCCTGTTCACGCTTTGTTCGTAACGATTGCCTAAGATACCACACAAATAAAATCTACCAGATGCAGCAAATTCTCTTGAGCCTAAGAAAGCAAAATTGTAATGTTGCAAATGTAAATGCTGGCATTGCAGCTTAATACACACATAAACCGAGCAATCTATATTGTGTGATCATCATTTTTTAAGAAAGGCTGGAGCCCAGAGACTAGCAAATGTTCTCATCTGCAGTGTATCAGCAGTTCTCAGTCTTCAGCTGCTGTATAGATAATAATTCTAATTGAAGAATCATTACATGAATGCATATGTGAATGATAGATGGGCTATAGCCTTTTGTTCGTGATGCTTTAAAAATTGAGTTGCAGTTTTCACTTTTATAATGGGTGATTAGATTGTCTTATTTTTCCTTTTTATAAAAAAATGCAACATCTTAATCAACCTGGCCTGACAGGATTTGGAATCTGAAGGCAAACAATTTCTGTAGCTGACTTTTTTTTTTTTAAAACAATAGCTTTTTAAAGTCTTGAATTGATTGCAAAGTGATTCTCCACAGAGAACCTTTGTTCAGATGTTTTTAATTCTGAAACCAGTGCTTGAAAAACTGTGCTTTATGTGCTCTGTAATAACTGTTTTCCATGTATTATACTTTTTTCCTTCGAAGATAACAGCATTCTCTTTAGTGCTGTTTAATAATTCTTTGTAGAAATCATGGTTAAAAAGGCATTTGCTCTGTCACTCATCAAACATCTGTCATATCAAAGAACTGGTAATAATACATTTATCTTGATGGATAAGCTTCAGTGTTCTGGGCCAAGTTCAGTAACTGGACCAAGCTTTCCATACTTCTCTGGGGATCCTGAAGTCAAGTTCATGATCTAATTAAGATCAGGTTGATAATTATATCTGCTGCTGAACAGGAGTCTTTCATCATACCACATTTCAACTGAATTCTTCAGCGGGGCTTCAAAGCTGATCCAGTTCAGAAGCTGAATTGCTTTCTTAACGTGGATGGTGAAATTTAATTTGCCTTTAGAACCTGGATTCAAATCCAGGCTGAGTCAGCTATAGCAAAATTAGAACTGTTTTATTTTCACCTGTTGTGAATACAGAGAATACAGCGGTGCCAGCTGGGTGCTACCTTTCCTATTCCTTGTTCTGCGAGAGCTGCAGACGTTAGGCTGCCATCTTGCACTGACTGTTGACGAGGGGGGAGGAGGTGGTCTTGTAGGAATAACATGACAGCAGCAGAGGTGTGTGCATTACTGATCTTTCTCTTGACATCCCAAGTAGGAACACGCCACTTCATTGGGAATTCAAGAGAAATATGTAGTGTTTCTACTAATCCGTTCTCTCCAAAAACTGTTTCTCAGGCACACTTCTTGTGATTGAAGGGGACCAGAGGAACGCATGGCCAAAATACAGGGAAAAGGAACAAGGCCTCCAACATATTATTAATGTGTTTGGCTTTTGCTATGTATAAAGCTACTGCTCCTGAAAAAAATGTTTGCAGCCATTCTCCTCCCTTACCTAAACTGTTCCTGAAGTGAACGCAGTGCAGCGAGGCCTCTGTGGGTGCTGGGGCAAGGGGTGCCCCTCCGGCACCCTTGGCTGAGGGATCACACTAACAGAGCTGCGAGGTCTGGCCGCAGGAGAATTCGGTGCCTGAGCAGGGGAAAACGTTCCCGCTTTGGTTTGATACTGGGCTGCCAAGCAGACATGACTGGTTGGCAGACACAAACGCTGTTGAGCAGTTAGTTAATCCTGTAACTAGTCTTTCTGGAGCCTGAGGAGCTGCAGATGGAGAGAGTGCTTGATTTGGGCTGTAATAGGTCAAACGAAGAAAGTAGCTATTCAGGGAAGAATACAATAGAGTCTGTTACTAAAGAGAAAAGATCTGCAGCATCATGCTGTGTAAACTCTTGATTAAATAGGAGTTGCCTTGCCACTCTCATTGTTCTCTCTGTTCTGAAGCTGTAATGCAGATTATGGCTCCTGATTTTATACAGCATCTATTTCAGCAGTGGTAGAGGAATTGCAAATAGCTTTAGTAGGCGGAGGGGCTTGGGATACAGTTAAAGGTATGTTTTTAAATGGAAGGTGAGGAAAGTGTCTGGGAAACTTATAGAAGTAGCAATACCCTGAGATGCTTGCAGTGCAGCTGAGGAGGTGGTGAGTCTCCAGCAACATCTGAGTACGAGTGAAGTCTTCACCTGCTCCACAGCGCAAGTGCCAGAGGACGCTGTCAAAATGCAGCTCTCATTTCATCGCAGTAGTAGCCTGTGCTCTAGTAGTATTAATTTTTTGCACTATGTTCTCCCCTCGCCCCCCTGAGTAATTTTGGATGTGTTTTTTTAGCCGACTCTGCTGTTCTGGTACATCAGAAGAAGGATGGGGAGGGGGGAAGGATGCCTACCAGTGCATTGCCATCCCCAGCGATGCAAAACTCGTGCAAGAAGTCGACTGGAGCACACAAAGGCAGCAGGTGCAAGTACACATGCCGCTGGCTTTTTTTGTTGAAGGGTTTATAATCAGTAAATGGATTTGAATATAGAAATGTTTTTTAATAATGATCTAACGGATGCTGTTAAAACTCAGGCTCGTATTCCATGCAGATGGCACAGGCTGTCACGCTCTGGTTTTCTCTGTGGTTTGGTTTCTAAAAATTTCAGCTGAACGTTAAATCTGTGTCAGGGCAGTGCTTCAGGTTTCAGAAGAGATGCTCAGCGTGTCAGTCCCCTAGCAGTAGGTGGTCAGGTCAGACCCCACGCAGTTCCCCCACCCCTCTCTGAAGTTGTGCTTAGGAATTTCAGCCTCATTGGTTCCAAGGCCTTTGGAAGTGAGTGGTTCTCAATGTCCCTGTGTCTTCTGAATCTGTTGTGGCTGCTGGAGGTCTCTGTAGGCCACATGCTCTTCATGCAGTGACTTTTGGGTCAGCGTGCTCTTCTGCAGGTAAGTAATTTCGGATCTCTTTTTGCACCGAGGTGGGCAGGACAAACGCTGCTTCACTCCTCGTGCACCCTCATCATCAGTATTAAAAGTTGTGGTGAGTGAAACACGACTGCTGCCTTCCGCCAGGCTGTGAGGCACGTGTGGGTTTGCGGATGGAGTGGAGCGTGGCTAAGGGTGTTCCAGCTCCAGCACTAGCAGGGAGGGTGTGCTTTGTGCCCCAAGTAGGGAACAGCCGCCGCACTGCCCAGCGAGGTGGGGGCTGCGGGGGCCCTTCTGCAGGTGTACGCTGGGCAGAACCGTGCGGCAGTGAACTGTGCAGCTGGTCATCTGGTCTGCTGATCCAGAGGGGAGATGGGTTTTCTCTTTTCTAGATGCGGTGGCTCTGCAGCAGGCTCGGGAGGAAGAGGCAATAACGACGTGTGTTTGTCATGGAAGCAAGTAGCTGTGACTCACAAGGCTCTTGGGGCACCAGTTAGTGGAGTTAAAAGATGCTGTTTTCCTTTAGTCGCTATGTAGCTGCATTTCTGAACCTCTCCGTTCACTCCGTTCTTGCATAAGCCCCTCTTCCTGCATTTCCAGGCCCTAATTTTCCCCTGCCTTGCACTTTTCTGTAGATTTTCACATCCGTGCAAGTGGTGGTAAAACTCAGCTTTTCTGATGTGCCAGCATTTAGCATATATGCTGGGTTTACTTGGCACAAGCGTAGAAGGCCATAGCAGGGGCAAGGCAGCGGGGAATCGAGCCAGTTGTTTACATCTTCCTCCAAAGGACTGGTAGGTCAAACATCCTTCTTGTCCACAATACTCTGCCATTAACAGCTGTTAGCGAGTGTTAGCGCATCATATTTTTTTCCCCTCGAGGCTGAGCACATTATCTCTACAACACTCCAGCACCTTGCTGGGAACATGCCACAGTTCTGTTTTCCGAGTGTTTTGTTAATGCTACTGACCTTGGTGGCGTGACCACAACACCTGCTTTGCCTGATAAGATCATTAATTTTTTTTTCTCCACAGCCTTTGTGTTGAGAGTAAGCAAATCTTCATTTGTACCTGGAAAACGTTGCCCAAACATCAGCTTACTGGAGCACTGACCTGTATCTCCCCGTATTTTTTAAGGCGTTAAATAGGCAATTAGAAGGAATCACTTCAATAAAAGCGGAATGAACAGAAGCCTCTCGTTAGCCGCAATGGAGCAAGGCGGTATTGGAATCAATCGCGGGGCTTTTCAGCTGTCACTCTGCTGCAGCAGCAGCTGTCTGTCAGCCGAGGTGACAGCGGAGAGCGGATCTATACTCTTCTCTGAGCTACAGAGATAAGCTGCACATGCACAATGAATGTGTTCTCAAAATAAACACATCAGGAAGAGCAGGGCATTTTTTTAATGATAAATCTCGCCCCGCTAAGTTCCTCTTTTCTCCTTTGTTAGTTTACCAGGTTGCTGTCACTCCCTGCCTTTTTTCTTACAGTGGCTCTGTGTTCTCCTTCTGTTTTTTACCTTACGGGTTTGTTTTTCTACATGGTGCTGCTTTGTGTTTCTGCGGCTGCATCCCCCTCCGCCACCTTCTGCGGCTGCATCCTGCCTTTGGCCGAGGTGGGACCCCTCCACAGAGGGCTGCAGGCAGTGCTGCCTCCCAGGCAGTGCCACAGCTGCAGCTGGTGTCTGGAAAGCAATCACAGAATGGTTTGGGTTGGAAGGGACCTTAAAGACCATCTAGTTCCAACCCCCCTGCCATGGGCAGGGACACCTTCCACTAGACCAGGTTGCTCAAAGCCTCATCCAGCCTGGCCTTGAACACTTCCAGGGATGGGGCATCCACAGCTTCTCTGGGCAACCTGTTCCAGTGCCTCACCACCCTCTCCGGGAAGAACTTCTTCCTGATATCCAGTCTAAACCACTTAGATATCTTATCTAAATCACTTTCAATTTAAACCCGTTACCCCTTGTCCTGTCACTACAGGCCCTTGTCAAAAGCTGCCCCCCAGCTTCCTTGTAGCCCCTTCAGGTACTGGAAGGCCGCAATGACCAGAATTGCTCAGGAAAGGTTTAAATGGGTCTTGAAATCAGAGGTGGGGTAGAGCAGTTGTAACTCCAGAGCTCTCTGAAGGGGCTAACCCTAATTCAAGCCTTAACCCAGTCCTTTCTACAGGCAGACTCAGGGGGATTTATATTTGCTTTTGCATTGTTATTGATCGGGCATGAATTTATTAAATGATAAGGTGGCTTCAGCTTCCCCCTCCCCACTGTTTGCTCCACTTCTGTTGTTCCACCACAGCAGTGCTGATATTATTTGCATTTAGGGGAATTCCTTTCTTCCTCACCCCTGTGTTAGATGTCGAGAAGCAGATTTCCTTGGCAGAAATCCCGTGCTATGGGATTTGCTACGTGGCCCCATGCACAACTATATCCTGTGTGACAGGGCTGTCCAGGCTGCTCTGCTCTCCAGTCACGCTGGGGTTGCTCCTGCTTTTCTGCCTTACTCTGCGGTAACAGGCCATTGTATTTAGGAGTCTGTGAGTCTTGGGTGACCTCATTTCCTCAGCAAAATACAGCAGTGTAAGCATTGTGTCATGAAAGTGCAGGGGATGACAGTGGCTCAGAAGATGGATGGAGTCAGTGGTCCAGACTAAGAGCACTTACATCATGAGGGACTTGCCTCAAGGCCTTCCAAAAAGACCACTAGAAACTAGCAGCTGGCATAAAAAGGGGAAAAACTGATTTCAGAGGAACCTTTACGCATAAAAAAAAAAAAAAAAAAACCCACAAAACCCTAAATCTTTTCATTTAGAACTTCAGTCTCATTCTCTATTTTATGATCTCGGTTGTACACCACTTGTGTGTATTTTTCAGTCTTGCCTGAGGTCTACATGGCCTGAAATGGAAAGCATGGATTTCTCCATTGTTCTGTGAGGCGGAGCTAAGTAAGTATCCTTCCCAATTTATAGGTAAGCAAGTAAAGATAGAAGGATTGCCTCCGAGTGCCGGTTGCCCTTTGTGCTGGTTGATGCTGGTTGATGCTGGTTATGCCTTTTGGGTCCATCTCAGAAAGCCCAAAGCAGCAGGTCAAAGTCTGATGCCCAAGACGGGTAGCTCAGGAGACATGCTGTCCCTGTCCTTGCGCATCTCTCTTTGAGGTGCAGGTTACTCCAACTCTTCCGCTTTTAACTGTTTTCTACTTAAACAAGGATAAATAATTTTTGTATAGGTTTACTATAGGGTTCAAGCAACCAAATATGACACTACGGCATATGCGTGGGTAAAAGCAGCAGCTCCCACTTTCCAGGCTGGTGACTTTGACTAGTTAGTTCCTTTGATAATTTCAAAGGCGCCGAGATAAAAGGAGCTTAGAAAAATACAAAGACGTAGGATTTCTTTCCAGAGGTACAATGGAGGAGCAGGGGAGTGACACCCAGCCGTCACTGTTTCTATAGCTCTCAGTTCACTGAATATGCACTGCCAGAAAATGCCAGTTTTCAGGCTTGTCAACAGATATTTTTCTTAAGTATTTGACGTACCTCACCAATGATGGTTACCTAACCTCTTGCAGGATGCGAGCCTTCCTTTGAAGGCTGTGGTTTAGCAAAGTTTAATACAGCTTGCTTGAAGTTAAAGCAAATAACTTACCACGTGCAATGGAAGTCTGGACTTACTATAAAACACGTATTTTTTTAAGCTGTTATTGTAGCTTTCCAGAAAACAATGAGTCTAAAATAAGATATTGACAGAAAAAAAATTCAGTGGTATCAGTTAGTTGGAAACATTACTTCTCTTTCGGGTTCTACTTCAGAGTAGATCTTTCTCTTTGAATTTTAACAGACAGAAAGCGCAGAACAACAGCACCAAACGCTGCACCTATACACAGAGATTTGGCTTGTTTTCCAATGAGGTTATGATTTCTGTCCAAATTTAGGGCTTTGCTGAGCTCTCCTTTCAATTTCACTGCAAAGTCTTAACAGCAAATTAAGTAGAAGGCATGCAAAAATTAACAAAACCTGTAATTTCTAAGACATATTTTTAAAAACCTTAATTATTTAATTTAAACTATTCTCTTAGTAAAAGCTAGGTGCCATAAATACTGATCATCTAAGCCGCACCTCATCCATCCATCCATAAAATTTCCCTTATGATTTCACATTTTGCATGAATGCTTTCAGTACACAAGTACCTTTCCTAGATTTTTTTGAAATCCAGATAATTTTAATAGTTAATAGGAATAACAACAGCATTCAGAAATGTTAGGCATTAAAAAATTGAGTTGCTTTTCCTTCTAAGCAATAGGCGGGTGCGGCGGGCAGAGGCACGACCTGGGCACCCTGCCTTGCAGGCCGGCTTGCATGGGTGCGAGGGCTGGAACGTCAGGAGGTTATTGATCGCTGCCACGCGGCTGGGCCAAGCACGGGCCGGTCCCAGCAGGACTGTTCACTCTTCCCCGTGCCCTTCATTTAACCGATGGTTAAATGCAAGAAAGATGCATGGGAAGCCTTTGAACGAATCCAGTTGTATGTCAATGGTGCTGGCAGGAGCGGGGCCTGAGCCTACCGGCTGTTGACAACCAGCAAATGGGCCTGAGGGGAAGCTGAGGCTCTCGCTGGCCCTTGGCATCAGCCTGGGCAGTGGCCGCAGCTCCTGATGGACCTTAATCAAGTGTCTCCACATTGGCTTTACCCACTGATGTTTAACCTGTCTGAACTGCAGACAAGCCTGGTTCCTCTGAGCGGACGTTTCTAGCTAACAGGCTGGCAATTAAAAAAAAATAACCCAAACCAAACAACAAACCTAAAAAAAAGGGAAAATAAAAGAAGGTGGGTACAAGGAATAGACACATTAATGCATTTAAACTGTAGGCTTACTAGGGCAGCAATGGTATTGCTCCACATACAAGTCACACGTGCCAGTGTAGAAAGCCTTTCGCTGCTGGTAACCGTTCAGTAACGGTTCCAAACCGTTGCCTGTAGCAATGACAAGTGCTCACTAAAAGCCCCCAGAACAACCCCAGAAGTCCTAGCTTACTTCTGAACAGCTCCTATGAGCACCGATGCAATGATGGATGGGGCCTTACTTGAAATCTCCTTTCCCGAAAAGCACAAGGCTGCCAATATTTGTAAGCTTTACTCACACAGGTCAGCAAATATAATAGGCAAATATGCAGAGCAAAATACATTTTGATTGATTAGACAGGCTTTGGAGAGAAGGCAGCAAGTTCCTTATTACAGATATTTGTCTTGTAGTCTTTTCTACTCTGCTGCTTCTTAGTGTGTGTGGAGGTTTTTGCATGCATTTTTAAATATTAGTAAGTGTGAGAGACTTGGGAAAGGCTTTTCCGTGGATTTTCTCTTATTTCAATTGAAATGAGGTCAGATATACTGGCCTAATCATGTCTTGTTAAGCTCAAAGCCAAGTATTTTCCAAGTACTTAGGGCATGATTGAGAATCAGCGTAAGCGCTGCCACAAGAAGGGCAACTAAGAATCCCATCTTTATAAATACTTCAACTGTCCCTTATGAAAACCAACATCACGGTAGCAGTGGTTTTTCTCTTTTATCTGCAGAAGCGTACTTGGGAATATGCTGCCATTTTCCCATCTAAAATGATCACCAAAAGGTAGTGCTGACAATTTCCAAATTCAATACGAGGTTCTTCCCGTTTCTTCCTTGAGCAAATTCTCCTGCTGGCCTCATCTTCCTGGCAGATCTTCCTCAAAGCCTTTTCTTGATAAATAGGCGATTGCCAACAGATTAACCTTGTCTTTTCACATTCCTTCTTTGCTGCTGTGACCTTTAGTCACTCTTGTGTGCTCGTCTTTGGGTTTTCCTTACGCTCCTCTTGGTTGCAGCCAACTGTCAAGCAGGAGCTTCAGGGGATGTGATTCCCGTGCCCAGAGCTTTGGCTGCACTCCCAAAGAGTTTACTTTTGTCTTTGTTCAAAATTCTTTGATCTTGACTGTATTTTTCTATTCTTTTTGGAAATGGGTCTTAACATGACTCCAAAACAAATAAATCATTTTCAGTCAAACTCATCTTTAATGCAACTTTTTGAAAATTCCGCTTTTGAAAGCCAAAGGGGAAATGTAGGGAAAGGTCATATAAATATAAAGCAAAGTCAGTCAAGTAGTATAGAACAACTCTGGTGACTTCAGTCTTTTACCTTAGGCAAAGATATTCTTTAGGCTTATTAACTCCGAACTCTGATATAGGTATATTCTGCTTCCAGTGACTGTGTGGTTCAGAGCAACATCCCGTGACTCCAGCCAGCAGACACCGCAGCGCTGGTTCTCCCGACGCGAGTCACGACGTCAGACGTGCGGCGATGGGGAGAAGCAGGCTGATCACGATGCGGCTGTCGGCATCGCAGGTTGTGTTGTCCTGAGCCCGGTGCTGGAGCCAAGGCGTGCCTGTGCCTGCAGGACTGGCGAGGGGCTGCACGAGCCTTCACACCTGAGATCAGCCAACCTCCTTCGGTAGCTCTGATACTCGGGGGACGTACTGGCATTTTTAACGGCTTTGCTACGCCTCTTTTGCCTGGTGCTGTCCACAAAAAGCAGTGGGCTCGATGGAGTACTTTGGGGTTGTCTTGATGAGCCTGGCTCTGGAGTGGGGCATAACCCGTAAGAGGATGAAAGCTGCTGCCTCCAGCGCCTCTGAGGTACGATACAGCCAGCCTGTGTCCTCAGCTCCCTCTTGGCTCCTGCTACAGGGTATGTCTAGGCTAGACCACTTTTGCTAAGAGACTGCCTCCCTGGAAGTGTATTTCCTAGCCGTCAGAAACAAAAAATGTGGGTGCCTCGCAGTGCAATGCTGCATGCCCTAATCCCTTTGGCATCCACAGTCCCCAGAGTGCTTATAAAGAGGCTGCCAGAAGTCTTTTTGACCTGAAAAGATAGAAACTCTGAGCCCTGTGATATGTCTGAAGGACCAAAGTGACAGCTTGGAGGTGCGGAACTCCCTGGACAGGTCTCAGCCAGGGTACCTACCCCTCTCGCTCGGGGCGGTGGCACCCTTGGGGCACCGTCCCCTTCTTTCTGAGTCACCAGGCTGCAGGTCTGTCCCTCCTGCTCAGTTTAATGAGTGTTGAGGGGATTTGTTTTTCTTCCCTCGTGGGCATACCTGGAAAGATGAAGTACATCCCTCCTCTTCCTCCAGAGGAGACTCCAAGCCTCAGGCTGAGTCTCCCCTCGAGGCTTAGAGAATTGCCTAGGGCAAAACTGGCCGCCCCACTGCTGAAAGCCATGTTCTGTAGCTGATGCCCCAATTCCCAGGCTGTGCTGCCTGCTTGATTTCAGCTGTAATCATTTCTCTCTGAAAGGCCAAGGCACGAGGAGGGATGCTTCAGTCATTTATTCCAGCAGTGCTACACCAGTTTTCCTTTTTTTTTTCCCCTCCAGCCTACCTTGAGTTAGCAGTTGTTGATCTCTCCTCCTGCCTTTTGGGAGCGAAGAGGCTTGTGCCCTCCCTCATGTGGCCTTCAAGGGCTGTCTGGTACTTCACTGAGGTTTCAGTGTTCTACACCTCGGCCTTGTACAGAGAGCTATGAGCTTACTCTCCCAGGTTTTTTCTTTAACTGAAAGGTACAACTCCCAGACTGCAGCTTCTAATGTGTGTGCGTTGCTCTAGGGGAGATCTCGCTGACCCTGTAAGAGACCTCCCAATGGAAGAAATTACCTTGTTGCATGAGTATGATTTATGAGTATTGAAATGTAGAGAAGGATCCTAGCAAGGGAAATAGAAATCTGATAGGATGAAAGGAGATGCTGCTTGGGTGTACAAACTGGAAACACTGACATCCTTGTTACAGCTCTGGAGAAACCGCATCAGGATAACCACATGATCCAAAATGTAATGGAGTGTCTGCACTGATTTTAAAGACCTCAGTAAATCAGGAAGTGTTTTAAAGGGTGAAACAGATGTCCTGAGCTTGAACAGTTGTTCTATTCACATCTGTCTCCAATAGGAGTTACACTAACCCAGCTGTGGTACAGAAGTTGGTGCGGCAACCGTCTTCCGCTTAATACCAGCACCAGACGCAGCGTAAGATGCCTGTGAATTCACTGAAGAAACAGCATCATCTGGGAAGAGGAACTTTTGGGATGCTTGTCTGTAGATGCAAGGGAAGAGAAAAACACAGACCTGAGCACCAAGTCCGACGTACCCTAGAAAAGCGTGGTCCTAAGGAGAAGCCCAGAGGGGCAGGTGTGGAAGTACGCTGTCTGGAAGAGACTTGGTAGAAACACAGAGACTCTCCTTGTTTGCTTAATCCCTCCAATGCCCCAAGGAACAGGGCTCAGAAATTCTGTAAGAAAACAGCATTGCATCAGTTGCTCCTAAGCAGAGTAACTTGCAAGGCCTCCACATTTTTGGCCAGAGAGAGGCTGAGATTTGCTGTTTTGCAGCTGCTTTAGGATCAGGTTTTTAAACATTTTATAACTGTATCCTTTCCCCCCCAGTTTAGTCCACGCTATCAGGCTTGTCTAGGACTGCTACATGTCATCACTCTGCCAGGTAGGAAGAGATTTGAAGCTTTGCAGGCTGCTGTCCTGTTGAGCAAGGAACGTGTGCTGCAGGAAGACGGTTGTTCTTCATGCCTTCGCTTTACCTGCACGCACTGTGTCCACAGACACAGGCAGAAAACGGATTCAGGAAAATACCTTGTCGAAATAGGTGCGACCAACAGCACCTCGTGGCTCCCGACGCACAGCCTCCAGTGCTGTCCGAGCCTTCTTTTGGCTTCTTGGAAGTCACGGGCACATACTGACCGTCACGAGTTTAGTCGCTTACTTAACCCTGACAGAGATGGAAGAGAAAAAAGGTTAAAACAGAGATGTGCAAAAGATTACTCAGTACCACTAAATTCAGTGACTTTTCTACTAATACATAAGACAATTTCTGTCTAAAATATTTTTGGCTCAGTTGTAGCCTATAGCATTTTTATGTCTTTCTGCTGTTTCCCAGTTCAGATGCTTTATTTCATTTCTTTACTTCATATTAGATGGTTCCAAACATTTTCTCTTGTTTATTTTAATTTCTCAATTTTCATAACAAAAACTCCAGCAATGAAAGATAAATTCACACTTCAGATGGGATTTTTTCATGTATTTTTCATGCATTCCTAAATCCCCACCCCCAAAATCTACAAATAGGTAATTGTGATTCAAGTCAGGGGATCATAGCAGGAGGTACAGCTGATGGTATCTCCCAACATTTACTCTCATCATTAGCCAAGTGGGAATAATTGTAGGATTATAGAATGGTTTGGGTTGGAAGGGACCTTAAAGATCATCTAGTTCCACCCCCCCTGCCATGGGCAGGGACCCCTTCCACTAGACCAGGTTGCTCAAAGCCTCATCCCGCCTGGCCTTGAAGACATCCAGGGATGGGGCATCCACAGCTTCTCTGGGCAACATGTTCCAGTGCCTCACCACCCTCTCCAGGAAGAACTTCTTCCTGCTATCTAATCTAAACCTCCCTGATTTCAATTTAAACCCATTACCCCTTGTCCTGTCACTACAGGCCCTTGTAAAAAGTCCCCCCCAGCACCCTTGTAGCCCCTTCAGGTACTGGAAGGCTGCAATAAGGTCTCCCCGGAGCCTTCTCTTCTCCAGGCTGAACAAGCCCAACTCTCTCAGCCTGTCCCCATAGGAGAGGTGCTCCAGCCCTCTGAGCATCTTCGTGGCCTCCTCTGGACTCGCTCCAACCGGTCAATATCCTTCTGATGTTGGGGGTTCCACAGCTGGATGCAGCACTCCAGGTGGGGTCTCACAAGAGCAGAGTAGAGGGGGAGAATCCCCTCCCTCGACCTGCTGGCCACACTTCTCCTGATACAGCCCAGGATACGGTTGGCTTTCTGGACTGCCAGTGCCCATTGCTGGCTTGTGTTGAGCTTATAATACTTGGAATTAGCTGAATAGTTGCTTATTTTACAAGTTTCCTGCAAAATTTTCACATATTTTATTACTTTTATGCGTAATGACTAAATAACCTTATTTTTTCTCCAGTCCGTGTTATTGCACAGCCTGATGAGACTGTACGAGCCACTTACACAAGGAGGGCTGACTACACGTAACAACATCAGCATCTTAAAATGTCACTGTTAAGCTTAAGAATCGACCAACTGCATTTTAAAAATAGTTCTCTGATCTTACCTGTCATTTAAAGGCAGAGGGCAGGCCGCTCCGCCAGCCAGGGCGCTGTGCTCGGTGGCCATGGGACGCCTGGGGCGGGTGGGAAGCCTCGGTGTGCGTGGGATGCAGGGCCTTAGCCCGGGCAGGTCGGCGCCTGCTGTGGGGCAGGAGGTTGTCCCCAGGGGGGCAGGTGGGCATCGCCCCTGGTCGCAGCAGGGCTTCACCACCCTGAGGAGAGCGGCGGGTGATGCACGCGCACGAAGGAAGGTGGGGTCAGCAAGTCTCTGTCCTGCGCTTAACGGACTTCAGCTCCTCAATCCAGAGGTCCCGAGGAGTTAAATGCAGGTATAATTCCTTCTCTTGTAGCAGGCTGGGGATCTGCAGGCAGGGTCCAGCCACAGTGCTAAAATCCCATTCAAGCAGAAATGCCACGTTATTTACTTACTAAAACAACGCTCTTATTACAAAGACGTGTTAGGAGTGAAAATATGACAGCGTCTATTTTAGGTTGTCATTGATCTTTAATTTGCTGTGACCTGAAGGTTTTCTATGTAGTCAGTGCTTTTTGGCCAAAATATATGACTGCAGGGAAATGAGTAAATGAGTGCCAGAGATGTTCTTTTTTTCCTATGAAAAGACTGAAATTGCTTTGTGTAAATGTGTGGAAAATGCTGATATTTTGTTTCTATAAATACTTCGCCTCCTGCGTGCTGTATTTCATTTGTGCTGTTTCCTAGGAGTATTTGGCTTCTTATCACTTTCACGCAGGGTGCTGAATACAAATGAGCTACGGTTTACCCAGCAACCGAGCTGCAGAGCGTTTGTGGCTGTTGTGCATTTCCTGAGCAAGAGTAACTACTGAATGAGGCAGATTACCCTGTAGCCTTGCAAAACACTAAGGATTATAAAACACGCGTTTAGTGGGTAAGTGCACAGAGGAGAATGCACAGACGCTCTCTGTTTCTATATATACGGACGTGCGAGTATATGAATATATCTGGGTGATGTAAAAAAACTCCTGAAATAATCTGGCATTTTTAATAAGAGTTTAAATATAGGGAAGGAAAAAAAAAAACAAAAACCAAAAAACAACCAGAGTTGCATTTCTTATTCCCAGTGGCACCACCTACAACCAGGCTCCTTGTCTGTAAACAAGGCTCCGTTACCACAGATCACAGGGTGGTTTAGTTGGGAAGACGCCTTGGGAGGTCAATAGTCCGACCTCTGCTCAGAGCAGGGCCAGCTCCAAGGCCAGACCGGGTTTCTCACGGCTTGATACTGTTGTTCCTTGGAAAAACCCCAAGGATGGAGGCTGCACAGCCTCTCAGGGCAGCTGTCCCAACC
>NW_010272298.1:42389-49458 GCF_000690775.1 Eurypyga helias
CTACATCCAGTCTGAACATCTCTTGTTTCATCATCTGTTGTCTCTCATTCTCCCACCACGTATTGCTGTAAGTGAAGACCCTGGCCCTGCCTCCTCGGTGACCTCTCATAGGTACTGGGGGACTGCTGTTAGGTGCTTCCAAAGCCACTCTTCTCCAGGCTGGACAAGCCCACTTTCCTCAGTCTGTCCTCACCGGGAAGTGCTCCAGACCCCGGGCAGCCTGAACTCACCCCAGCTGATTATCCACTTTCTTTTAGTTGAGGGGGGCGAAGCTGGACGCAGGACTGCAGGTGTGGTCTCGCTGCTGCCGAGTAAAGGCCCTGGTCGCTCCCGTGGACCTCCTGGCCGTGGACCTGTTTGTACACCCCTGCACACGGCTGGCTCAAGCCCAGCTCGGCCCCAGTTGTGTCACTGCAGGGGACTCTTCCTTCCCACATGCAGGACCTGGCATTTGTCCTTGCTGAGTTTTGGGAGATGCCTGTGAGCCCATTCCTCCAGCTGCCCAGGTCCCTGCCCTCCAGTGTACTGACTGGTCCTGCCAGTTTGGTGTCATCCGTGAATTTGGCGAGAGTGGTGTCATTGATAAAGGTGTTAAACTGGACAGGTCCCGGGGACCAAAGTTAGGCTGACTGGTGTAGCTGTGGATGCCCCATCCCTGGAAGTGTTCAAGGCCAGGCTGGATGAGGCTTGGAGCAACCTGGTCTAGTGGAAGGTGTCCCTGCCCATGGCAGGGGGGTTGGAACTAGATGGTCTTTAAGGTCCCTTCCAACCCGAACCATTCTGTGATTCTGTGGCTTGTGTTCCCCAGGTTGTGCTTTTGGCCTTTTCCAAAGATGGAGACAGGATTTGCCTTCCTCCAATATCTGGGGACCTCCCCTGGTCTCCAAGACCTTTCAGAGGTGACAGTGGCCTTAGAGGGGCAGGTCCCAGGGCTGTGAGGAGCCTTGGGTGCAGCCTGTCAGTTCCCATGGACACCTATGGGCTGAGTTCCCTCCATGTCCCTGGCCTGATCCTCACCCGCTGCTGGTCACCTCCGCCTCCTCCAGCCCTGCCCCTCAGCGCTAAGGCCTGGCATGACGGTGGCAGCTGGGAAGTGCCAGGGCTGGTCTGGACAGGGTTTGTTGGAGCAGAGGGAGGAGCAGGCAGACTGAGGTGACTCCTGGTGCGTTTCGGTGGTGAGTTGAAGGCAGGCTCCCTTCGCTGGCAAGGGAACAGGCCAGGAGAGCCAACGGGAAAAACTCAAATTTTGTCAGGAAGATTTGGGGTGAAAGGCCTGGACAGCTTTTAAAAAACATTTTGGACAACAGCAGGAAGCTTTCCTGAGTTGGGTGACTAGCCGTGGGTGGGAAAAGTGCCCTTGGAGTGACACACCTGACGCCAGGACCCCAGCCAGTTTTAGCTTCAGCTCACTGAGAGTCCAAGCAGGGACTTTGTGTTGCTTCAGAGGGGAACGGCAGTGTAAGGGCTGGGCTCCTCAGCCCTCCCCACGCGTGTGCCACTCCTTTAACGGCTAAAATACACACATGGGTATGCCTGGTCCTGTTACACAGGGATGTTTGTACTGCCGCAGGTCAATTTAAATTTAGTCTGTGATACAGTTTGCCAAATTAGGCAAAATGGTGTTACGATTATCGTAAGCTAGTGTTCTCCATATTGTCATTTCTACTTACTTCACATCTGCAGTTTTAAACCTGCCTCCTTTGCTACCTGTCATACACTGGGATGAGCTGTTCAGTGCTCTGGATTAGCTCGTCTGTTGTAGTGAAATATCAATACGTTTTATAAATATAAATCATATGTTAACATAACGTAGCATCATTAAATGCAGAACACACTTGGTGAAAATACTGCTGGCACCCTGTAGCACAGTGGTTACCACACGTAATTTTCTTGGGATTGGGCTAAGAGAAAATGAAGGGAGGGACCCTTGATGGAAACGAGTCCAAACAGCACTGGAGGAGCCTGCTTCCATCCTGATGCTCCCCACACGGGCAAGGCAAGTGGGAGGGCATCTGGCGAAGAGCAGCCCACCTTCAGGTAGTGGCTTTATGAAGAAAGAGCTGGCAAAGGGGCCAGCTTCTATGAGTACATACATACATCTACGAGTATTCTGGTGTATACATGCTCTGGTGGAAACGGAGCAGGACAGCCTTCGAAGGGAGAGAAAGGAGCAGGCAGAGCTTGACAAGGGCCCTTTCCCTTCGGCCAGCGCTGCCCCCTTCACGCTTCCAGCAGCATTTGGCATGCCCAGGCTGCACAATGGACCGAAACCACATAGAAATTAGGAGGAAGATGAGAAAGATCCAGCAAAGATGGCACCAAATGCCAAGCATGGCTGTCAGTATACCCAGGCTGCTCTGCATCACCTCGGGTAATCTTGTCTACCTTCTTCTGCTGAGAAAATGGGGTTTGACTTGCCTGAAGTTCAGAAAATATCACAGCACTTTCCAGCATACACAAAGCTGGGTCAGGTTAAGTGACCGCTCTGAATAAACCCGGTGTTCCCAACCTACAAGCTGAGTGACGTCTGTCGTGCAACAGCCATCATCTTTAGCTTCATCTCCAATGTGCAGAAGCCAGTGTGGGGTCATTTTCAGGGAAATGGGGACTGCAGGGATCTGGTCCTTTTCTAAAACCTAGCGACTGTTTTTTTCCGTGAGGGTGCTGTACCCAACAACCCTGGTTTGAATGGCAAGTCTTGAAGTAGTTCAGTGCACCTGAAATCAATAAGCAGAACTGGGGTGAAATGGTCAGGGAACTGCAGTTGATCAAATGACATTAAAATGTATTAGGTGATTGTACAATTTGTCAGTGAACAAGTCTATACAAGGCAAAATCCAGCCGCCTTCGTCTTAACAGTCCCCTGACATGATTCCCACGAAGCCCGCTTTCCTTCTCCCATGGCTTCCCTATATCTTTTTGTGGGTTATCTGAAATTATGGGTTATCTAAGGATTTATTTTCAAGTGCCTATGCTTTTGAGGGACTGCAGGTTATCTGAGCTTTGGCCATTTGTGAAAAAAAAAACCCAACAAACAAACACGGTAATTCTGATTGATTTCAAAGGACATAATCCACCCACGAGTGGACCACTTCTTGAGTAGCCAATGTTATAGATATTCTGTCCTTAAGAACACAAAGGATGAATTTTACTTTCATTTACAAGTTTAATTTAGAAGTACTTCTTTCTGTGTTTAAGGTGGAAAGAGAAAATTTAAAATACGGATTTTTTGGACGTGTTAGCTGGTCACATAGCACACCAAATTTCACATAGCATAATAGAGAAACGCAGTCATCCTGCAAATATGAAAACCTCTTTTTCTCCTAGGATTCTCATCCTCTCTATGTTATTTTTCTTTTGCCTGGTGTCCTAAAGAAACGAGACTTCTCTTACTGTGCTATGTGTTTGCATTTGGGTCTGTTCGCCAGAACCCTTTGATAACTTTGAGCTCATTCAGCTTTAACCAATTTGGAGAGAAGAACAGTCAAGAGAAGGGCATGTGGGTTCTTAAGTCCATTAAGTTTTTATTCCATGCCTGGTGCTAATATACCACTAGTACCTCTTCTTGAGAAGACTTACTGCAGGGTAGGACCACAGGCAAAGCTACGTGTGGAAACCTCCGGGGCACACCAGCTTGTGCTGCCTGTTCCTCTTTCCATAGTGAGTCCTTTCCAGATCCGGGGGTTTGGAGCCACTGTGAATCCCTGTTTAGGGGCCTTTTGGAAAAGACGCAAGCAAGGACTTCGGACCAAGTCCTCTTTTTCTGGTGCGATGCGAGCAACCCCTCCGCGACACACGGCACGCAGCGCCTCTCTGGCATAAGAGTTGGGGCTGGTGAGCAGGGCATCACCGCAGAGGGCTCACCAGCTCGCCCAAAGTAGGATTTGGCAAGCTGTACTTTTGCTTGATTTCTGATAATATTTTTTTTTTAATAGTTTTCGTGAAAGCTTAGCTTGTAGTGCTGCATTTCAGCAAAGAAAACTGCTTTTGCCCTTCTTATAATGCAAAACTGCAGTAATGTACCAGGTGTGCGATCTGGAACAGAAATCCTCAGAAGTCAAAGGCAAAGGACATTTAATCCTGAGCAAGCAGACTAAACATTTGGTATGAAAGCTGGAGAACATTCAAGATAATAATAATGTACTCTGCATGTTGCAGTACATCTCCTCTAGCAGTTGGGAGTCCAAAAAGGTCACATCAACCATGAGTGAAGAAAGAAAGAAAAAACACTCAGCAAGATGAATATTGCTCAGAGCATTAATTTTCCCCTACCTTCTCGCACAGCAGGGTCACAAGCAATTAAGAGTCCTCATAGTGGGAACACTTCTACTGACATACTTTCCTCCCACCCACCATTTTTTTTCAAATTTCTTACTTTGGGCAGGTGGTCGGTCATGATCCAACAAAACCCAGTTTTGTTTGCAAATTAACCTAGAAATTAAATTTTCTCCGAAGAAAGGTTGAAGCATTCTTCCCCTCTACACCTCTCGTTACGTATGAGGTGAGCTGATCAGAAGTTTTCCCTTCACTACAGTCCACTTCCGTTGAGCTACTGGAAAAATCCAGGTATATATTACATTAAATTGTGTTTACATTAATATCATACACAATAAAGCTGTTTTTTAATGAAAAAAAGCTTTGAGAAGCAAAAATGAGACTGTGTGAGAAATACCTCCCTCATCTTGAAGAAGCAGAACTGACAACTTTCACATAAAGGTATTTATTTTAATATTTATGTGCTCCTAAATGTTTGTCTGATTCCATTTCTCTTTGCGATCCAAGACAAATATCTGAGATTTCGGAAAAGAGGAAGAGGCATTGTGCTAGCAAGTAATGATGGTGTTCATGTAAAACATCGAAGTGACATGACGCCTGAGCTGTACTCACCGGGGAATCAGAGTATTTTCCGTTTGGGGGATCACGTGCACCCTGGTACGTGCCTGCACTGGGGTGCTGGGGCTCCCCTGCACACCTGGTTTTGGTGACCCTTTAAAGACATGGCACATCCTTGCACCTCCCACTCCTGTTTGGATTTTTATACCGTGGCCGTTGACGTGCTGTCTGAGCACTTCTTTCATTGTGCTACCCGTTTGAAATGCCGCTTTACCTACGGGTGTCTGCGGGCACCACCGTTCACGTGCTGTTGGCTGCGTTTGTTTGTGGCCCAACTGAAATGGACACACCTGCGAGTCTACATAGAAAATCACCTGAATTGGAATTTGGAGGAAAGCAACGGAATGCACATTTCAGTGTTATTTCTCGTTTTTGGCACTCTGTTTTAACGCCTTTTTCTCTTCTCAAAGTCGAGAGAGGATTTCATTTCCATGCAGGGCTTCTGCATGGGTACAATAGACATCGCTTTTTAGAACAAACATTTTTTTTAATGTTCTTTTAAGGAAATCTATATGCGCGCGTGTGTATGCATATAGATATTTCCCACCCCCAACACACCTGTTTTCTGACATTTGAGTGTTGTGAAACAATCATTCATTTTTAGTTTCAGAAGGAGATAGGCGATGCTGCGACACATTGCTTCTGGGCTCTCTCCTCGGCCTCTGGCGAAGGCTTCCCTCCCCACGCCGCCTCCCTCCTGCGCGGTGCCCGGGCCCTGCTGCACCTGCCTCCCCTTCCACCTCTTCCTCCTCTGCCTCGCGAGACAGGCTCCTTTGGCATCCTTAGGGCCTGTAGTGACAGGACCAGGGGTAATGGGTTTAAATTGAAAGTGGGGAGGTTTAGATTAGATATCAGGAAGAAGATCTTCATGGAGAGGGTGGTGAGGCACTGGAACAGGTTGCCCAGAGAAGCTGTGGATGCCCCATCCCTGGAAGGGTTCAAGGCCAGGCTGGATGTGGCTTTGAGCAACCTGGTCTAGTGGAAGGTGTCCCTGCCCCTGGCAGGGGGGTTGGAACTAGATGGGCTTTAAGGTCCCTTCCGACCCAAACCATTCTGTGACTCTATGATCCCCGAGCCCCCCGGGGAGCGCAGTCTGTGCCTGGCAGCCCCTCACCGAGTGGGGCAGGGCTGCTGTGGGCCAAGCAGCAGGAAACATCCCAGGTGGGGAGAGCGAGAGAAAATCCCCATTCCTCTTCCCCGGGAGGGAGAGATGATGATCACCAACTAAATTGCCATTAAATCAAAAAACACCCTGTCTGCAAAATGAACCGTGGGCAGTGACAGCAGCAGAAGGCTTCCTTCCTGAGACGTGCCCTGAGCTTTGGGGAGGTCTGCATGAGCCAGCTCAGCACGGGTCACAGTCGTAGAGTTGACTCAGAGAATTGGGATCCTAAAGGCTTTGGGGTGAAATAGTACCTTTTGGAGAAGGTGCTTTACATGCCAGTGTGGCGTTTGCGGACATTTAAAACCTTGCTCACAATGCCAAACGCCAGACTGTGTCTCCTGACAGTGTGTGGAGTGCTACTCGGAAAGGTTGAAGGCGCTAAAGGATTCCCAGGTGACATCCCTGGGTGGCCACGGCAGCTGTGCTTCATGGAGAGATGTCTTGTCTGGTTCATGGAAACACCACAACTTTGCCGCCGTTTCGGGAAATTATTGTTGTGCCTTTTTTGTTTCATAGAATCACGGACTATCTCGAGTTGGAAGGACCCATACGCAACAGCGGATCCAACTCCCTGCTCCTCGCAGAACTACCTAGAACTAAACCCTAGGGCTGAGAGCATCATCCGTGAACTCGGATGGGCTGGTGCTGTGACCACTGCCCCTGGAACCTGTCCAGTGGCTGACCACCCCCTCGGTGAAGGACCTTCCCGAATGGCCAGTCTGAGCTGTGGATGTCCCATCCCTGGAAGTGTCCAAGGCCAGGCTGGATGAGGCTTTGAGCAACCTGGTCTAGTGGAAGGTGTCCCTGCCCATGGCAGGGGGGTTGGAACTAGATGGCCTTTAAGGTCCCTTCCAACCCAAACCATTCCGTGATGCTATGACTTTGTATAACCGGGATTGCCGCGTCCCGGGTGGAGAACCCGGCGCCGGCTCCCGGGAAATGGCACGGGGCTGCTGGTCGCCCAGGTCTCCCGGCAGGGCCCCTCTCCCGCCCGGGGGAACCCGCCGCCCC
>NW_010272299.1:0-3344 GCF_000690775.1 Eurypyga helias
CTGGCTGAATCCAGCACATTACCATAAATCCTGCCCTAATTGGCATTCCTTCCTTGAACACAGTAGGGTGGTTCTCTTCTTGATTGGCAGATTTGTCTGTTAGTACCCAGTTAACTTGCTGTTAGCACAGATATTTTCCCCAAGTGTAAAACTGGAGATTGTCTAGAGAAACTTCTGAGAGGCACTTTTTCTTTCTCCACTATGGCCGCATACTCTGGGGTTCGTGTCTACCTGTATTCTAGTCCATGGCATGCGATGATGACTTGGTTTCTTTATGCTTCATGTCTTGGTTAGGTGTGGGGGGTGTGTGTGTAAGGCATGTAACACTCTGTATATAGGATATAAATAATTTGTAAATAGTTGAGGGCAATATAACTGTTCCTGTTGATAATTTTGTACACTAATTACCTTCTTGGGTAATTGTTTGAGTGCCTCATCTTAAGTATTGCTTACCTCAAAATATTTATACCTGAGAGATTTGAGAACCTGCTGATTCTCATCTTTGTAAAAGATAAGTCTAAATTTATATTGTTTGAGGCTCTTCTGTGATTTCCTTGGTTGCATGATGCCTATGTTCCATGATGTGTACATAGATCTAAATAAATATTCAGAGATCATTGTCACATATTTCACTTAATGGAAAATGGGGTAGAATTATGCACAAGGAGTTAATCACAAACCTGAAGTTAGGATGCAATGCTGTCTTTTAAGCAGTGTTTTGGGGTACACGTGGATCTTGGAGGATGACTGCTTGGCTTGGGTTTTTTGATTTCTGTCCTTAACAGGAAAAGTCATGGATGCATTATTTTCTAACTTAATGGGAGTCCTAAAACAGAATCGTAATGCTTCTTGTGTTTAAATCATGCAGAGGCTGTGATAATTGAAGTTTGCTGCTAGTCCAAGTTATAGAAGACTTAATATTCACTGCTGTTAAGTTAAATCCGTTCCCTGCTCGGTTTGCTACTTATATATCCTAAGGCTAACATTTGTTTAGAAAGGTGGGTGAAATGAGCTGTTTTGTTCCGAAATCTGAGGTAAGTGACATGTGTACGGTGATTATTGATGTGCTTTGCAAGGTCTGAACCAGCTTTGAGCACAGTCTCGTCCCCTTGTCTCCCTTCAGCCATCCCTTCCAGCAAAGGTTGATCTGTTGAGCTGATACTGAAAGGTTGCTGAAAATGTGTGCATGCATGTTTATTTTACAGCAAATGTCCTTGTTGAATGGGTAGCTTAAAGAACAGTTTTAGTTAGAACCTTCTCTCGCTTTCTTCAGGGTTGTCAAACTAGTCGGGAGTTTTGTGAAGCATCTTTAAATGCCGAATGGCTCTTCAAGTGTGAGGTTCCCCAGGCCTGAGCCAGAGTGAGTATTCAGCTGCACAACAGAATTAATCTCCAGCCCAATCCCTTAATTAAAGTATCACCATGTAAAAGGTTCCTGCATGGACGCACTGAAAAGGCTGAGAAGAGGGAACTTGAATTGCTAGCAGATCTCATACGCTGGAAGCCTTTGATGTCGGCAGGTTGCAAAGGTGATTTAGAACATACAAGTAAGCATAATTTCTTTTTTCCTGCAGTCTTTAATGACAGAATGGTGCCCTCGATATTGAATCGCCAATAAAGTTCCCTTGAACAATTGCACAGCATGAAAATATTGAATGATGGAATAAGGTTTTTCCTTTAGCCATGAATGGGAGATTTATGTTGTGTAAAGAACTCTGTGGATGTGCTGCTTCTCCCCTGCTCTTCCTCACTGCCGCATTCTAAGCTCAGCATGCTTTGTACCTGAAATAAAACAATGTATGCAAGGTTATAATTTAAAAAAAAAAAAAAAAAATATCACACACACCAAAACTCGAATGCACATACAGAACTGTGCCTGGAGAAAGTTGGATGCAAGTTGGCTGTATAAAGAAGCATTTTGCTGCAATGGTCTGATACTGAGCACTCCAAATTGTTCTGTGTTTTATCCCTGGGTGCTTTTCTTGTGCTGCTTTCCGTTACCTGGATGCTTATCCCAGGCTGAGCTCCAAATCACTGACCACTGCACAGGGCCAGTTCTACCACCCTCTTATCTGAGGAGCTGCTCTGTGAACATGCACAGGAGGCCATGAGCCTCTTCCAACTACTGAACCATTCTTTTCAAAGTATTTAACGTGTTTTGCTGATGTCAGAATGCTAGTTTTTATCAGAAAGCTGAGCAGGATAGAAGAAATAAATATCTAAATGACCTTTCTGAGTATGGAATCTTGCTAAAAAATGTATATATAAATTAGTTTGTGTGATAAGGTTGTATTTTTCTTATAAAGCTGTGTTGACTGACATTAACTACTCCTGCCTCTTGATTATCTTTGATAATCTTCAAACTTCTGTTGTTTTGGGGGTTGGCTTTTTGCATCAGGACTGATGTCAAAGCAACTCCTACTTAATTGACCTTGAATATTGGCAGAATTTTGAAAGTTTTTGATTTCTTAGGTTTTCTTCATTGATGTGCAGGGTATTCCTGAAACAAAAACCTAGTGTGGTGCATTACCTGTGCACCTTCAGCACCGGTTTAATGTATGTGTTGATGAAATACTGCTTGAACACAGCTGCCTAATGCAGGTAATTGAGATCTTATTTGTTCATTCATGATTCTGGGGGGATGCTGCTTCTCTAAATTCACGTGGCTCCAGCTTTCTTACAATGCTTGACCTTACTGGAACATTAAAATACTATCTTTTTCCTTACTGGAAAAAAGATGATAAATAATCTGGAAACAGATTATTCCATGCAAAAAGTCAAATGTGTTGTTTGCAGCAGTTGGGGATGGCTTTGCTGGTGGCCTTGTCTGTGTGTGCATGTCCTCGGCGTCCTTGTCCTTCCTGAGCCGGGAGCTGGTCATGGCATATCTACTCAACCAAAACATATTGTTGAGCTTTTTAGCATGGCCTGTAGCAATAGAACAAGGGGTAATGGCTTTAAACTGAAAAAGGGTAGATTTAGATTGAACTTCAGGAACAAATTCTTCCCGGAGAGGGTGGTGAGGCACTGGCAAAGGTTGCTCAGAGAAGCTGTGGATGCCCTATCCTTGACTGTTTTCAAGGCCAGGCTGGATGAGGCTTTGAGCAACCTGGTCTAGTGGAAGGTGTCCCTGCCCATGGCAGGGGGGTGGAACTAGATGATTGTCATGGTTTAACTCTGGCAAGATAAATACCACAAAGCCACTCACACACCTAGCCCCTGTTCCTCCAGTGCAGGGAGAGAATCGGAGGAAAAAAAAGACAAGGAAGCTTGTAAAATGGAGATAAGAACTATTTAATAATTGAATATAAATCTATATACTGACATGCGGAAACAAACCCTAC
>NW_010272300.1:0-2237 GCF_000690775.1 Eurypyga helias
TATGATTCTATGATTCTAAGAGATGACAGAATGGTTTGGAATTGGCAGTAAAGCTGCCATGAGCTTGGTTTTATTTTATCTTTTCACTTGTATTTCATTTAACTTAGCATGTTTTGAAGTGAAACAAAGAAAAGATTGCCCATGAAGAGCCCTTGAAAAGGCAAAAGTAATCATCTCTTGCCTGTGGTGGACATTTACGCCATTGAAATTATGTTGTAGATACAGCCAAGAACTTTGATTTCTGAAAAATAGCATCTCAGACCACTGGGAAGTTACTTACAGGAAAATAAGGCATCATTTGTACATAATTAAGTAAACCCTTTCTGTTTCTGGCATCTCCATGGAAATAGACTTGTTGTTCAGCTCATTAAAATAAACATTCTGTGTGTACTTCCAACAGGAGGACTAGTCTGATGATGCCGTTAAGAATCAGAGAAGAAATCAGACTTTGGAAGGTAAGCACTTCTACTTCATGAACCCTTGTTAATTTGATAGCTGGAAATGAAGGACTGTGGTTGGAAACTTACACTGGCACCTAGATTCATCTCATAAAAAGTGCTAGTGAAACTTCAGTACATATTTTTTAATTGGTAGATTTGAATTCAGAGCAGTAAGGGGGGCAGTCTTGTGTTCTTGGTGATTATGTCTTCAGTGAAACTACATGTGCACCCAAGTGATTTGTCCACGTCGGTTTATTTGTTGAGATCGGGCTTGTGCTTGTGGTGCTGCACCCAAACTCTCCTTGCAGCAGAATAAATTATAAAAGCTGCAATTCGTTTAACTTTTTGCCTTCCTTTTCTTTACCTAATTTCTATGTCAGCTAAAAACATCAAAATCTAAAAAGAAAGGTATCCCTGATCTTCCTGGGGGATTATGCTGATCAGTGTTTCTGGGATACATACCCACAGTTGACTGAAGTGTAACTGTGAGATTTGATTCTTCAAATAGCCGTGGTGAAATCTTAACAGTTCTTCTGTATTGTGTCTGTAATAAAGCAGGAGGATTAGAAGGGAGGTTTGGCTTCAACAAATCATATTGTTGTCTTTTAAATTAGTTCCACTGTGGGCACGGTGCCCGCAGTTTGCTTAATCTGTTAAACCTTTTTTTGTAAATTAATATTTTGGACAATGATGAATATAAATAATTTACATCTACAGCTTTCATGTTGTATGTTTGCTGAGCTGGATTCACTAAGGCACCAAGCCAGGATGTAATTCCTGGCTTTATTAGGTTATGAAACAGAATCTAGCCAGAAGATATAATGTGCTTACGCTGTAACATCAGCAGCAACAGACAGACCTTAATGCTGCTGGACCTAATGGAATTAAATTTCATGTATGCTTAATGAATGCAAATGCCACTTAATTTTTACAGCTTGAGTTGTAATACATTGCATGTGACACATCTGCTACTGAAAAAATATTCAAATGTGTGATTCTTACACCCAGTGTCCAATTTCAGCACTGTAAAACATATTCTCTTAGGGAAAAGGGACTGGAGAAGCATGCCAGCAATATTACTGCATAATTTAAAGCAGCCACCAAAGAGAAATGTTAAAATATGCACCAGGCAATTACAGGCGTTGTATGTTTTTATTCTCTTTTGCTGCTGTACAACAAGGAGTAGTAAAGAGATTTAGAGCAAGTGGCAACCATAGCAACAAGGAATTTTTGGTTCAACCTGATGCTGTATAACTTCTGGCAGAGAAACACATTTCAGGATACTTTGTCGAGTGTTGGTTCTTCCAAAAGATAGGTGCAGCGTTTTCAGTGCTGCATCTCAGGCACTGGTCTCAGAGAGGTGCGCGAGAGCCAGTTTCAGAGCAAGCCCAAGCAGATTCACACAGATTCACAGAATGGTAAGGGTTGGAAGGGACCTCTAGAGATCATCTAGTCCAACCCCCATGCCAGAGCAGGATCACCTGGAGTAGATCACACAGGAACAAGTCCAGGTGGCTTTTGAAAGTCTCCAGAGAAGGAAACTCCACCACCTCTCTGGGCAGTCTGTTCAGTGCTCTGTCACCCTCAGAGGGAAGAAGCATTTCCTCATGTTCAGGCTGAACCTTCTGTTTTCCAGTTTATGGCCATTGCCCCTAGTCCTGTCACTGGACCAGCTGAACAGCCCCAGCTCTCTCAGGCTTTCCTCATAGGGAAAGTGCTCCAGGCCCTTCATCATCTTAGTGGCCCTGAGCTGGACCCTCCCCAGTAGTTCCTTCTTCTTGAGCTGAGGAGCCCAGA
>NW_010272301.1:0-22731 GCF_000690775.1 Eurypyga helias
GAACGAGAGACGATTTAAAGAAACCCCAACACCTATTCAAAGAAACGAAAGCACCTAAGCTCTTCCTGCAAGGTACCGGAATTTGTGTCGTATTTACAGAATTCGGGACACAGGCAGACCGCTAAATACACTGACTGGAAACGCTAGGCTGCGCGTGTTTAAAAGCACGTGTTCCACCCCCTCTCCCAGCTCTTTTTCTGCTAGAAGCACCTGGGGAGACTCTAAACAGGCCACCAGCATCTCTGCTGGAGTTTGCTCTCCGTTAACACAAAGGGGCTCTGTTTGCCTTCAGGTTGCTAAGGACTGCCTTGCTTCAAGGTGGGCTGCCTTTTCCTTTCGTTGTGCTCGGGTTTTTTTGCTTTGCTTCTTGGTAGAAAGCAGAATAAGCCATAATAATGATTCCTGCATGCAAAGACAGGCTGGCGGCGAGATCAGGCTTTGTCATAAAAATCCCCCTCCACTTGCTAATGCAGAGAGAAGCTGATGAGGACACTGATACTGAACGGCAAGGTCTGCCTCCGAGGATTGAAATATACATTTCTTCAGCCCTTTGTGATTATTAATTACTAATTCTTTACAGTTCTAGTACACTTTTCTCTTGAAACTGCCAATATCCCTTCCAAACACTATGTTGAAAAGGCCAGGGGAATTGAGCTAGCACTTTCTCAAGGTCAGTGTGATGTCTGTGGGTCTGCTACTGCTCAGCACATCTGAAAATCAGCCCTCACCTTCCCTGATGATTGCCGAGTTTCTGTCACTATCTGTTGTGATTATGGGTTAGTCTTCAAGGGCATGCTGGATACAAACCACTATCCTGCTGTATTCTGGAGCCTGTAAAACAGGCAGGCTGAGAGAATTGTTTGAAGAGAAATAAATAGCATTTATCCTGCTCTATTCAGCTCTAAAATGTTAGGCTCGTGCAAGCCTGTGATGCTCCACATACCAATACTAACTACTTCATGATTTTCATTTTGGCAGACAGGATAGGGGAGAAACAAAAATGCTGAAACAGAGAAAAGAAGATGGGAGAGAAGGCTAACATATGGAAAAAAAAGAGCTCATACAGAATGGGAGCAGGTCTCCCACTGAGTGATACTAGAATCTGCAAAAAAAGGCTTCACAATTAACAGCAGCTAAAGCTATACTTAGAGGATTAAACCTCAGGTTTGTCTACACTTTTATGCCTAGCTTTCCCCTTGCCACCTGTGGAAATGCTGCTGCTTAAGGGTACCACGTGAGAGGCTGAAAGAACCAGGCCACTTCAGCTTGGAGAAATGAAGTCACAGGGGACACCTCATTGCTTTCTACAGCTGCCTCACTGGAAGAGAGAGGAGGAGTCTCATGTTTCTCAGAGGAGGAGGACAGACAGCTGGGAATAAGAGAAATTCTATTAGCTATTATGAATTACTTTTTTTTAAAAGCATGAGGCTTGTGAAACGCTGGAAGAGGTAGCCCAGAGAGATTGTGGATCTCCATGCTTGGCACTGGCCAAGACTCAGGTAGAGGTGGCCCTGACCATCTAAACTTTAAGGCATTATGCCTTTAACTAGACACGGTTTTTGAGGGGGAGGTTGAAATGGATAACCTCTGGATGTCCCTTCCAACGTATAAAATTATGAGTCTGACAATATAATCAACCATTTCCACCTCGGCCACCGAATCAAATGAAAAACGTCCTTTGTCCACAAAGGAAACTCACAACACAGTAGGAAAATACAACCATGAAACAGATTCCACTTCTTTGCCCTATCTCTCTCAAAAGTTATAGCTGGTAGAAACCTGGAAAATAATTTTCAAATGTTTTAAACCACTTATGAAATTAAGTCCTTTACCAAGGATTCAAAATAGTGTCAATCACCTTGGTGGTTTTTTTGTTTGCTACTATGCAAAGGAACTTTGAAAAAGTTAGTTTACCAAAACTCTTACCTTACTAGAAAATATAGTAATTAAAAAGCCATTGCTTTATAACAGTATTTTGGTAAGATGATAAAATCAACACCATCTTTTGAAAATATTGCAGAAAATTCAAAAAGATATTGGAAATCTTGAAAAGGATCAAGAAGACCACTCATTTAATATAAAAAATGTTTTTCTGAAGAGGAACATAATCTTCTGAGAGCATATCTGTCTCAAAAGTCCTAATCTTGGTGAAAAGATGATTCACAATAAAAGTACACCTCCGCTGCTACACAATGCTTTAAAGTTATTGCTGTCTACAGGGACTGGCGTAGATTTACAAAAATTAAATTTTGCTAATCACATGTGCATGGGCTGTGATACAAAATCTGGGTGCATAGTATGGATTTTAGAGCCAAGGGGAATCTAGTGGTTTTCACAGTTGATTTCAAAAACATCAGCCTGGATTTCTACACAGCTTTTCTGCAAGTGATTTGTACTCTTACAATTGACTTTGTGGGGTTTGTTACCTGCACTGTGGCCACACAAGCATTACTATCTGTAACCCAAGTGTCACTAAGAGGTCTTTGGCCAGAGGCATTTAGACCTTCTGTGCCCTAACTCTTCACAGCTGCATCACTGTCTCCAGCTTCCCCTCCTAGAAGAAATGCTTATTAGATTATTGTTACTTGCTGCTGTTCTCGTGCTTGCACAAAGGCTGACCAGAGGGCCGGACAGAAGATCTGCTTCTCCTCCCCTCTTCAGGCTCCTCAAAGCTGAAAAGTAGTTTGCTCAGAAAAGATGCACAGACTATGTAGATGGCTGCATAAAGGAGTAATTCTTGCAGAGAAGCACAGAATCACTCGGGCGGCTATTAACCACTGAGGGAGGTTCACAGGGGTGGAAGCAGCAGGAGAGGTTTTTGTCCAGACGCTGTAATTAGAGACTGAAGGAAAGCAGAAATGTAGACCAGCACGGGGAGCTGCAGTGAGAGGTTTCACATCTCTTCTTTATTCCTGGGCAAGAATGATCAAGCTAGAAATGATTTAGAAGGGGTCATCACAGCACAACAAAATCAGGAAGAGAAATAGCTCGAACCAGCTTCATAGCATCTTGCTGCTGTGCACTGGGTAAGCTCACACGCAGGAGACAGGCCAGCCGAGCATGCAACCACTGCAGGTCCCCCTCCCCTCGGTCGCTGGTAGCTGGAATCACAACTAACTGCAACAGCAGTGACCAGTGAAATCCTTTCAGTACTAATGCTCAGTCTTCTCTTTGAGAAGAATCCTTCTCCTACAACAGTATTTTTTTGAAAGGCCTGATTCTGTCTGGTCAGTGCCTTCTTTTTTATGTCACTGTGACCTACATACAGACATGATCTAAATAAAAAATTAAAGAGAGCTTTATGTGACGTTGCTTGACTGAGCCAGCACTGGAGTTGCTGTGGCCTCTGTATTATTTTTCACACAGGGTCAGATATGAGTTTATATAATTTTGGTTTGTTTCTCTTTTTCTTCACTATGGTAATGAATGTTTAAATAGCTAAAAAAAAAAACCCCAAACCAACCCACAGCACAAAAACCCCCAAGAGTTTACCTACTAAAGGTAGCATTGATGGACACACCCTTGCTACTATTGTTACCCAGATATTCAAAAAAACCCCAGAACAAGCCTAGAGTTATGCCTCTGAATAAAACACAGGACTGAGGCACACGATGAAGGGGCTGTGAGTTAACACATTCCCACTGAGCCCCAGTAACTGGTACACGGGTTCCCTGAGCTGCTTGCCCACACGCAGTACAACATGTTAGCTTAAATCATTTTCACCAAGACACTTTGATGAGGTTTGGATGGCACAAGAAATTACTCGAGGGATATGGAATCCAACCCCTGCCATAACTTACGTTTAAATCGAGATTGGTAGGATCATTACTACCTGATGACTGTTCATTAAGCCTGGGTGAGATAAATTTGGTAGTCGATTCAACTCCCAGTGGCTGGAGACTTGGTGCAAACTGATTTCACAGCACAAAGGCCTATTCCATTTGGAATAACTCAGGCTATGAACTGATCTGTCTGGATCAGTGGCTGGAAGCAGAGTCGTACTGCTGTTCCAGAACATTCACTTCACTACCACAGCTGGCACCATTTTAACAAATAAAGAAATAACCAAGAACTGAACTGCCCTCCGCTGTGATCTGTCCCCACAGGTCAGGGCTGTGTCTCACCAGCATAGCAAGGGGCACTGTCAGGGCTGGTGATAAACCTGCACTCTGGGTATAAACAAAGAAGTGCAGATCCCACTGCTGTCGGTCTGGCACCTTTCACCAGCCCTACATTACTCAGCAGTTAGCAGAGAGAAACAACAGGCATTTCAGGACAGTGAAGGAGAAGCAGCTGGCTGGAGGATGAAGGAATAGAAAGAAGCAATTATACTATTACGGCTATCAAACATGCCCACATCACTCTTACTTGTGCTTGGGGGTGCAAGGCCAGCTCATATCCACCTTTGCAGCTGATTGTGTTTTTGACAGAAATTGCTCCCTAAACAGTCATGTTGAATGATTATTTGTCTCCTTTCTTCTTCCTCTGATTACAGCCAGACTGGGATATCCCTGATCCGCATAGAAATGAATATTTTAAAAGTCAGCGCTGTCCTCAAAGGGGCTTGTGCACCATTAGGTCTCCAGATTTACTGCACTAGCAAAGAACAGTGTAGTAATGAGGTAGCAGCAATAAGCTACAAATGAGGAGAAAAGAGCTAAAAGAAAAGAATTTTGTCTTTCTACATACCTGACTGTAAATTAAAATTATCACTGAGGTCCTGCCTTTATAAAAGGAATTTTCACCAAATTTTGGACCACGCTCAGAGAGCCAACTCAGTGTAATAGTGACGCTTCTTGATTTTTGACAGCACATGCCCTGTATTTTGCCCACAATCATGAGCAGCCAGGAAGCACTACTATCAAAAAATAAAGCATATTTAAACATGACTTTTAATGTGTTACTATGTTATATCAAGTTCTCCTGTTTTCTAGGTCTCTGCACGAGAGGTTTTCCCACAGCTAACAGCTGTTTGTGCAAAATTGTAACTATCCCCTGTGGTCTATGACAGTAGCACAGGTTTTCCCAGAACTACTGAGGAAGCAGTTATTAATTGCAATATGCGTACCCAGGCTGATACAGTTGGCAACAAAAATGCTAATGAATGCAATGAATTGTGTTCTCACTGTGTAAGACATGTCACAGCCTTATCAGCTGCTTTCAAAGTTTTAAGTCCACTGCCTATTTCCATGTTGTTAATTATCCCAGTCTCCCATCAAAAAAAATGTTCAAGCCCAAGCCACAGCTCAAACCTATTCCCTTCTGAGTGTATGGATTTACATTAAACAAAAAATAATCACATAAGTAACAGTCCATTTTTCCTCCCCATTCATAGCACTCACACCTCTCCTCTGGCTGTTCTCCCCACCCCCCACCCCGCTAACAAAAGAACCCGAAATCAAGTTATATTCCACCCCGACTAACTGGGTGGATCTTCTTTCCCACTGAACCACATAACGCTTTGTGGTTGCTTTATGCCTATAATGACTGTCTCTACTTGCTTAGCTCTCTGAATTGACTCATTTTTTCCATCATTTGGGAATGATTCAAGAGCTTATTTTGTCTTGACCAGATCTGACTCACCAGAGTGACTTCAGAAATTAGAATCAAATGAGATTGGTGTAGAAATAGTCAAATTGTACCTACAGTCTCTCTACTGATGTGACAAAGAATTCCTGGCCTCCAGTCTGAATGAAGAAGCAGTATTTATCTGGTCTATCACTGATCCAAGCTTGTATCAATCAGCCAATTTGATTTTATTCTGAGGGTAAAACATAACTAATATAATGAATCCCTTTTATATTAAATTTATGCCATAGAGGAAAAACCTTTACAATTACAGAAATTTCACTGTACTGCAGAGATAAAAATATAACAAGCCATTCATACATATATATGAACCCATGATGAAAAAGCAGAGAAATAATATCAAATTTCCCCAGTAACAATGTATTAAAATAGACATCAGTGTTTTGAACTATAAAATACTTTTTTAATAGAGTGGCTTACACAAGCATTTAAAACTTTCATATTTCATACATGAGCCAGTGGCAAAGTCTGCTCTATGCTTGCAAGCACGGGGTAGGCCACATTAGGAAATAGGCATAAAGGAACACTGTTAGGTGAACAACACGGGGCAAAATTCCAAGGGCTTTACTGCGTACTTGTCCAGTTCTGTGCTGGGCAAACTTCTCTTGAAATCAATCGGAATTTTGCTTGAGCACTGAACAAGGCATGTAATACTCAAAAACAAGCAAACATACAAAACCCAGGTTTTTTTGGCGTGTTTTGTTGTTTGTGGGGTTTTTTTTATATAAAAGTTGGATTATTAAAAATACTAAAAATGTGACAATAGTAAAGTCTAATGTACTACTTGTGATTATGCAGTTAGTGAGACTTATGCAACTTCCAGGCTTAGGTTGTGAAAATAAGTGTTAATTTTTTTCCTGATTAGTTCAATTCTGTTCAACATTTAATAAGATTCCACTATTGTGTGTGAGTTATTGATGTTTCTTTATTAAAAAAATCAAAACAAGACTTCTGTTGAAAAAGAAGTAATGGATTAGTTAGGTTAGGAAACAACTTAGCATGCAAATCCTTAAGGAGCAGAATCTGACCTGTCTACAATTTGATCGCAGTACCTCATCAGCTAAGGGCGTCAGTGACAAATGCTTGCTGTCTTCACTCATTTCAAAGACCTTAAGAACTTCCTAACTTTTTGCATGAGGGCAAATCTTCAGGAAAAAAGGAGTTACTCAGAGGAACACTAAAACTAAAGTTTAGACAGGTAGTTTTTCTTCTGGAACCATCAATAGTCTAGACATCTAACCTAAAAAAAAACTGTAACAGATTCACAGAGTGGCAGGGGTTGAAGTGACATCTAGAGATCATCTAGTCCAACCCCCCTGCCAGAGCAGGATCACCTAGAGTAGATCATACAGGAACTTTCTGTCTTTTCTCAAGAGAGCCTCACTGAAAGTAATTTGATAGCACAAGGCAACTGAGTAACTCTATCAAACATTATACAAAAATGTATCAAATCAGAAGCTCCTCTTAAATGGATCTTCCTCAAAGGTACGGGGGATTGACTATATTCCAATTATCCAATTTTAAACAATGCTCATTTTTACATCTTTGATTCTTCATTTCAGAGAGGATACGAGATTTTCTCCTTCCTTATTCTGTTCCTTCCCCTGCACTGCTAAGATATTCAACTGCTTTAGCTTTTATGCAGAATCCTAACTACATCTCCATTATCATTAAAAGACAGCATGGTTTAATTCTGTTAATTCTTTTGGGACACAGACCCTTACGTTGCATTGTATGATTCACCATACTACACCAGTTACTACAGAAATGTGTCACTTGCTAGGATACATCGTGAAATTCAAGTTGTATTACAGAACATTTTTGTTGTTTGAATGGAAGCCAAATCAGGACAAACTGACCACTCCCAGACATATTAGATGGAAGTACAGGAGCTGGTGATGGAATGTTCAGTAAACATAACATCTAACCAACACTGTAATCAATGACAAGGGTGTGAAAGTAATACTAAATGCCAGTGGTGCTCCAACATTAATTACCTAGACTGCAGACCTCAAAAACACAAAAATGAACCTTGTATGAAGGGCAGATTGCTTAGAAGCAATGTTGCAGTTTTAAATCATTCTCAGTCCTTCCCCCATAATAAACAGAATGACATTATACAGTTGATTTGTTTTTCTATATTTTTTCCCCTCTCTTTATTTCATTAGCTAGGTTGAACCTAAGTAGAAGAATCCTATAATCTTGCAAAAAAGCAGTCATTAATAGTCCCTCCTTTTCAGAGTGAAGTATCTCTACTGCGGTTTAATTTCTATATTTTTCAAACTAGTATAAATAATGCTGGGAAAAAGTAAGTTTTTCAATCAGTTCTCAATGTTTTTGCAACCTAACTATGCCTACTAGAAGCAGCAAGAGAAACAACCACACTCCTAACCAACCATTCCAGTGAAAAGAAATAAATTCTTGCTAGCAGAGGTATCTTTTCCTAGTAGAGTATGTACTATGCAGCACGGTGGTTTTAGCTGTAGTGGGGAAGGAACTCCATCTGTTAGAAAACCTCTGTGTGCTACACAGCTACATCAGCATATCCTTGGTACTGCAGTCTTGCTCTTCATCCTGTGATAAGCCTCCACATGGGGAATTAGATTAGTACAACTCTAGAGAAATGCAGCATAGTTACACCAACGTATTTCCTCACAAGGACGGTGAAACAGATGCTGAAGACTTGCATTTTTCTTTTTATGGTTTGCGAGGGTGGAAGGGGAGAGTTTCAGTTGGACAACTCTAGAAATAAGAGAATTTGTGTATAAAAGATGCTAATACTGCATCAACCTTCATATGTAATTCAAGATCTGACATTACTGCTATCACCCCAGTGAAATAACACTGTGCGCTTAAACGTTTTGCAGTATTTTCATGCATTCTACTGCCATTTAAAAACCTGCAGTACCTACCGAGGACCACAATTCGGGTTTCCTTCCCTAAGGCAGGCATATTACTTAACTTCACAACTTACTCTCTAGTCTTTAAATTAGCTAGTAACAAACCAAAAAACAAGTGTGGTGACACTGAGTATTCGCCTAGAAAGTATATTATGTGCTTTAATTACAGCATTGAAACTCCTGGCCTACAGATCCTGCAAGATACTTTGTAGAAAATACTATACAGCCTCAGCAGATTCCACACTAAGGGTTGATGTTAACCAGACAGAAAAAGGCAGGACTTTGGTCCATGACAAAAACACAAGCATCCCTGATAACCTCAACAGTATAAAAACTGGGCTTCTGAAGCTTCAGAAGTCACTTGACCAGTGGAAGAATTGCAAAAATCTGAACCCCATTCCAGCTTTTTGCCAGAGGCACATTCACAAAAGCCTGAATTCAGTCTTGCAGTCAGAATCCCTGGGCTGTGCACAGCTCTGGAGAACCGTGTGACACGGGTAAAAACATTGTGAGACAACACAGGCTTCCTGCTTAGGTCCTTGTAACGCCCACCCCTGTAACACAACAGTTCAGATTTCACCGAAATGCTCTGAAACCCTGCTCAGTGTCTCAAAATCACCTGTCAAAAATCCTGCTAACAAAACAACCCTCTCTGAATGCAAACAAGAATCCAGTTCTACATATTCTGCTCTGGCAAAACCTCCATTGACTTCAACTGTCAAGTAGAACACAGACAATATTCATGACAAACAACAAATGCAGGAGTTGGGACAGTCCAGCCATTCTTATCTTACAGAGCAGTTAAAAGGAACAAACAATGTTTTGCAAATTATCAAGATTAGTTCTAACTACATTCATCTTCTGCCTTTAGAGTTGCTGATAGATGTACAGAAGTCACAGCTAAACAGGCTAAATGACACAGCAACAGAGATGTTATTATACCTTGGCATTTGTAATTTCATGGACTTGTCTGTGACAGGACCAAGGAAAAGGATTTCTTAGAGTTTCCATTTTCACTGTGTCCCCCCACCCCTACATTCCCAACACTTCTGGATGAGCAGCTTTTACCAACTTTCAAATTTTTCCACTGATCATCTTGTGTCTTTATCATTGACAGGATAATCAAGTCTCCTATGTTAATCATCTCTGACATGGTTTTGTGAACCAGCTGCCAATCACTTACCCAGACATAACAAACCACAGTGGTTCATTGATTACAGTATCAAAGCCAGAGCCTATTTTGAAGATGATGGAGTGGCTTATGGCTATAAGGCTTAAGTTAAACAGAGTCTCTGAATGAGGGCAACACAATTTCCCAACCACTGACAATCAAACACAACCCTGGAAGATAACAGAGCAAGCCTTAGCTTGAAGGATTCTTTATCTTGATGTGCAAACTAATTGCAAATAGTGTTTTCTCAGAGTCAGAAGTTACAAGATAACCTGGTAAGAGGAATTAAAAAGTGACCTGACTTTATGAAAAGAAGTGAAATTTCCAAGGACCACGTTGGGTATTGCTGATGAGCTCTGACAGGAAGTCAGGCTGAGCCTGAATACTCCATAAATTGATCCTACCTGGAACTAGATTAGGTAACGGGAAGAAAACATGCATATCAGATATGCATAAAATACAAGGTGATAGGCTTTTCCTTGTTTTGAAATACAGTCAGCACAGCAGGTTCTACAACTTACAAGTCCACCAGAAAACAGAACATGAAAGACTGATAAGAATAAAGATCTGTGAGAGAACACAACATGATATATCAAGAAGAGCAAAATGGTTTAAGATCTAGAAAGAATTAGAGTGATCAGAATTGCAGGTATCTTAATAATCAGGCCCTAATATTCACATTGTCTTTTCATTGTGTTAATGATTGAACTCTGCAGTCTTGTGGCCAGATTGTGTCTTTAAGTGCTCTTATTTCAGGGAGCACTGAAAGTCATGGCATGCCAAGCATATTTTGTTGTCAACATGCAGGGTTTGTGTCCTGAAAGCAGTACAGCATTTTCTCCCTTGCATACTTACTGCTCATAGCAAAGAAAGTTCTCACAGCTTTAGGCTAACCAAGCCTGGTTAGAGAGTGGTACCAATACAAAACTGCTGATGGAATTAAGGCATGTGACAACCCAGTGCTATAGCACAGCTACCCTTCATTACCTGAAGGAAGGTATTTCCCACCTGAAACTCCAAGCACCATACATTTCTTCATCCAAATGAAAAGCTGTTCAGCACACAGCAGAGAAATGAAGAGATTTTGCAAGATTAACTTCACTCTAGAGATGAGGTGGGATGGCAGCACTCAGCCCCCACTGAGTGGGGGGGTGAAAGGGGGGAGAAGGACCTTAATTTGAATACCTAAAAATTTGTACTGTCTTCCAAAGAAAGTAAGGATATAACAACCCTCCCCTTCCACCCCTCTCCCCAAAAGGCTGATTGAGAACGTCTGTAGTTTATTTCAAAAAAAATACCTGTGGTATTTTAAAATTAACAATAAACCTGTTGTTTTTATGAAACACTAAGGACCCTTCATTATCTTTATCAATAATGCAAAAATACACAGTAGATGGGTACACATGCAGTCTGAGGTACATTTTAAAGCCCAGAAGAGCTGAAAATACTTGTTTGTGATGACAGCATTTCTTGACTTGGTAAACTATGCACGTCAGATGAGGCCTGAGGAAGTAAGGGGGTGGATGAAAGGGAACTCTGTAGAAAGACAGAAAAAAAAAAAGAGAAACAGATAGACAAAAAGGAATGAGAACCAGTCCTCCAGCAGAATGTCACCAAAAAAAAAAAAAAAAGCAGGAAATAGAATTCTGGCATTGAAAATTGCTAACTGCAAGTTTTAATTCTAATTTTAGTGAGAGAATAGAGCATCTGATAGAGATGAAATGTGCACATCAGGCACAGAGACATTAGCATACACAAATGGGCCATGACCTCTCCAACTGTTGTTAGTGCTTTTTTGTGTGTGTGTTTGCAGGCACCATGAGGGACAAATTCATCCTCAGTGTAACTGGATTAAAGAGTCAGTGGAATTATATCAGAAACGAGTATTACCCTGAATATCTTTATATTCATGCGATTGCATGGTATGGGAAGATTCCAGCTCCAAGTGGCTTTCTCTTCCCCTAGCCTTTTCCCCACCTCCCATGAGAACCACAGACCTCAGTACCAGCTGGGGGTGGTTTTGTTGGTGAGGTTTTTGTTTGAGTTGTTTTTTTAACTGAGAGTTTAACTTGGATGGCATGGCTAAACAGTATGCTACAGCTTTCAATACTTTCGTTCAGCTTTTTATGGAAGCAGGAAAGCCTAAAACTCCTGGATACATTGTTATTTAGGCCATCCCTCCTCCTCGCCTTTGAACAGTTTCAAAACTGCATCACAAGAAAGGCAGAGAGAAGAGAGTTCGAGTGGAATCCTTGGCTCCACAGTGTCTGTTTTATGACTTTCAAAAGATCAGGTAGGTAGTACATAGCAAACTCAAAAGAAGATCCAATGACAACAGATACCAGTTATGAATGGCATGTGACCAGTAAGACATGGATGTGAGACAAAAGTTATTCAGGTAAACCATGAAGTCATAGGGACTGCCCACTACAAGCACACTTTTGAAATCTACCTAGAAAATCCCAATACAAATTAGTTCCATTTTGTTGACCTTACTGCAGTGCTTAGCTCCGATGTGTAGGCAACAGATATACAACTGGTGCATGTAAGGCAACGTCTAGCTGGAAAACACATTTGCCTTCACTAGCCATTTTACTGCAATACATCAAATTGGTCATGTGACCCAATTAGCAAGAAAGCTGAATGTGTCAGTAACTCTTAATTTAAGGAGAGAAATTAATTTGTATTTTATGGAATACCTAGATGCATCTGAAAGACTAATTATCTGGTTACTGTGCCTTTGTCAAGGATAACATCCAGCACTTGCACAACTTTTCATCCTCAAGTTGCTTTTAAACATTCACTACAATTAAACCACATTACACTTCTGTGAATGCAAAGTTATTGTCCATATTTCACAGCCAACAAAGCTGAGGCTCCAAATAAGTGAAAGAAGAGAAGGAGACAATGTCAGCGATGTGTTGGCAGCTGCTTGCTTCAGCTCAGGAAGTACAATGGTTCCAAATGATACCTAGTCAATTCTATTTCCTCTGTTGTCCCACCTTCTTAAGCTCTGTCAGTAAAAAAACCTAAACGAGAACACACTATGAAGGATCTCATTTCTGTACATAATTAAGGTCAGTATTTTACCATTCCTGATTTTCCTATTTGACATGAGATTTATCTCTGGGGAACGCAGGTAAGGGAAAGCCACACCTCAACAGCTGTAAGCTGTCTTGATCTTGGGGTCAACAGAGCTTGTCTGCAGATGTAGGACAACCTCAGAAACACTACTGTGTTTACACAGCCAAAGAACAGGAGAGTTACTTCAACAGATTACTTCTGGCACAAGAGACTTTTGTAATTTGCTCAGGAGACTTCTATGAGAAATTCTAAATTAATTACCATGCTAGCTTACTTATACTTGAGTTGAGCTTTCCAGTTTAACCTAGCTCCAGTGACAATGTCACTGATGCACTACAGACATGTCAGCAGCATACATGTGTCAACCCACAGTCCACACCAAACCGACTAATTCTTGAACAATACAGCCATTAACTTGAGATGGGTAATTTTGAATGGAGGCAGGCAGGGATCAGGATAGGAACAACATTGTAACCGTAATATAGGCTGGAGGATAAAATGCAACACACTTATATGACACAAATAGTCTTTCGGGTACTGCAGGAAAAGCTGCATAGTTATTTGTATTATAGTGGCAGGTAAAGGTTACAACCAGGGTTGGGCCCAATTGTTCTGTGCTCCACACAAACACATAAAGAGACCTCCCTGTACCCTGCAATCTGCATTTTTGAAAGGACTTTAATGGGGGAAAAAAAAACCCACCACCACCAAAAAACCCTTACCCCAAATCAAAACAACAAACCCAACAAACAAACAAACAACCTTTGGGCAATATACTGCCCAAGTAAGTGTTTCCATCTCTGTATCCCGGTTTGGTAGCTTGTGTCCAATCAGTGAGATGCATCGGAGGAGCAGCCCTTGAGCTCAAAGGGCCGGTGCCATACATTACTGGGGAAGAGAGCAAAGCTGCTGCCTGCTTGTGTTGGGCACTTCCACAGACAACAAGAGCTAATGAAGTTTGTGTAATTCATACACAAGAACATAGAAAATACCGCAGAAAAGACAAGACTCAGGAAAAATTTTACAGATAAAACAAAGACTGCCGCATATGTTAATTCTCATGCAAATAGCAGTAATGTCAGGGAGGGGAAAAAAAAAAAAAGGGAAATACTCAGAATCCCCCCAAAGGCTCTTTTACTTCAAAAGCCAGTCCTGCCTTAGGCTTGTTTTTTTTTTGGGTCCTTTCACTTTTGAAACACTAGACACAAATTACTTCTTATAAAGATACTGCAGGAACCAGGAGATTTCTTGACTCGAATCAAGCAAGAATTAATTTTCAGAACAATTTCCAGAAGGAGGTTTGGGAGGTCATACTATTGGGAAGAACTTTACAATATGAACGCTCAGATACCTGTTTATACTGAACAGATCCTAAAGAGCACATGTGTATCTATAATTCTATCTTTTGTGCATTTAACATCTGATAGAATATTCTAATTTCACAGTCCTGCAAAGAAATCATCTCTATAGCCACAAAAGACATTTCTTGACACCACTAGTATGTTCCAAACCTGCCAGAAGATTTATTGATCTATGGGCCTGTCCATATTTTGAGATTGATGCAGCTGCATGTTTGTCATGCTTTCTTGAACTGGGCAATTGCTGGGCATAAACCAATGTCAATCCACCGTTTTAGACATGTTCATATGCAACTGTACTGCAGGAAAAGAGTTGTCCCCCCGCAAGGCCCTTAATTAACGTAGCTTCACAGGCGAAGCTAATGTGACACCATCTGAGCATGTCTACACAGACAGTCACCAGCTGGCGCTGTGTGCTGGAGAAGTAGCAGCTTTTTAGATGCAGTTATATGAAAGGAAATAGTTGGTGATCTTCAACTCACTTTCAGTGGTCATGCGCTGTTCACAGTCTCAGTACACGATAAAAGTTCTAGGCTGAGTCCAGCTCCATCACGAGACGCAAACTCCCACGTAAACTTTCCTGGCACTGATGTTATTCTAACTACCCACTGATCATTTTGCCTTCATCTTAGCTCTTGGCTGAAGGCTAGTGGACAAGTCAGTATGGCAGACTGAATCAAGCATTAAGCTAAGACAATCATCCTACTCTTCCCTCCTTCTTTTTCTCTGTAAAGAATGTAGATTATGTAAGACAGTGTTCCGTAAAGCAATTTAAGTGCCAGCTCAGCACAATATTTAAAGGAAGAAAGATAATTACTAGTAGCACTAAAAATGAAAAAGAATTATAAAAAAAGAGACAGTGTGAATAAACAGCTCAATAATTAAGCAAAAGAACTAAATATACTCGAGACACCTTGGTCAAATTATTTTCATTTAGAAAAAGATTATCTTGTTCAATGATTTTCCTGTATATTATTCACAGATGGCTAAGAGAAATACTTAGGACAAAAAGGAACAAGACAGGACAAAAGCCTAGATGAAATAAGAGCTATTAATGAGGAAGAGGTACAACTGCAGAAATAAAAGGTTTCCATTTAATTGTCAGAAACAAACGGGGTCTTTGATGCTCAGCAGAAACTGATGACTTCAGTTCATGTAAGAGCTACCCTTAGTCAGGCCTGCTGAGCAGCTGCCTCCAGCAGTTACAGGAACAGTGTTTACACCACGGTCGATGATTTGCCATGTGACTGTGGAGGAAAAACAAGTTCTAAATATTCAAAATTACCACTTGCTTTGGACATTGAGGATTTTCACCAACTGATTTAAGGTCTATTTTCAAAGGCCCTAAATGCCTATAAAGACATTGTAGTAAATGGATTTAATTCCTACCCTGAAGAAAGGAGGTGTTTGTCCATTATACCTTAGAACGTATTTTGTATTTTGAGGTCAGTGCTTTAAGAAAGAGACATCAAAATATTTCTTATCTGCTGTGTAACCAATGCACTAACACGTATGAAGGGGAAATAATTAGAGAATTATGTGTGGTTTTTTTATGCTGCTTCACTCAGCAAACAAGCACATTACATATAATTTAAAGGTAAATGTTCATGCATTTTACAGTAACTGCATAATACTATACACAGCAATGCATGTGTTAACCACAAATAATAATTCTGGGGAAAGGTTTAGGAATGGCATGGAAAATCATGAGGAACTTTTCACCAGTACTTTCACTTAGTACAATTTGGTCTCTTCCAAACAAAAACATGTAAAAAAGGCTGTGATCAAACACAACCTCCAGCAGTTTAACAGACTGCAGCTAGTCAGTTGAAATACTACATGATACACTGGATCTCAGTCCTCTTCCGTCAGGAAATGAATAGTGATAGCTTACACCGCAGCGAAATACACCCCCCTGTGAGGACTTGTGAAGGACTTTCACCTGTACAGGAGAAAAAGGGTGATCTACCTCACCCTTGGAGTGTGTTCCTACAGGCTGCTGCAGTAACCTGGGTTACACTGGGTAAAGTGTTAAAGCCATGCTACTGGATTATATGCCCATATAATTTACAAGTTAGTTTACAAGTCCCAGATGATTACGTAGTATATGGGCTTAGTAGAATAAAGAAGTTGAAATCAAAAGGAGTGAGTAAAACTCAGTCTTTTTTTCAACTTGCTTAACAAGGTGGGGTTTTTCCCACCTTAATTCAGTCCTAAGACAAAAGAAAATTTCAGTACTCAAGCTTACATCAGCTAAGAAAGAAAAACAAAATGACATTTCTGTCCTTCTGAAAAAAGTTTCTTTCCACTTCCATATGAGTAATTTCCCTCCCCTCCCTGACATGTATGCAACAGTGAGTAATAGGCTGATAGCCTATTTTCTCATAAAATCAAACATAATCCAACTTTTAAGTAACAGTTCAGCCACCCTACCCAAACAGAACACTTTCTGTCCCTATCTTGGCTACGTCCATGCATAACAGAGAATTCATTAAATTAGACATTTGTGACTGGAACTCAGGAGCTAATGAAGGAGGACACAAATCCTAAAAAGCTGGTTTATATTTCTCAAGGTATAAACCAACACCAAATCTTGCAGTACCTGCCACTTTTACAAATGAATTTCTGGGTGATTCAGAAGTATCCTAGTGATCCTAAAAATCATCATTATCGTAGCTTGTTGCAAAATAAGAGGACATGATTGGCAGGGAGTTAAAGTCAAAAAGAGACTTCTAAACATCTCAGATGGGAAAGTCACTAAAATGGAACCCTGTTTCAGAGCAGAATTTAACACATTTCAACCGCAACTTAATACCTAAGGCTACTGCATTCAATTTAAATGGGGATGGGGGAACAACGGACAACAAACCCCAACATAAAAACCACATCACCACAGAAAAGAAAATATCCAAGTCATCAAGGCTAATATCCTAACTTTCAGGAAAAGCACAAGGAGAACCTCAGTTGCTTGTTTTACATTTCAAGTCAAAGACAGTACTTCCAAGAACACTCCAAGGGCTACTCCCCAATCCCTATTCTGAAAGAGTTTTCTCAAAGGAATGATTTTCTTCATTCTTGGACAATTAATTTAAAAATAGAGAGACACAAAAGTGAGTTTAGTCCTACAAGAGATCTTCAGGTTCAAAAAGCCATTCAAAAATTGAAACCTCAAGCTAAGGCGATGTAAGATACAGGTATCAGCAATGACTGGCCCTTACTACGAATCCTGGAATTGCTGCTTCTGCCATGCAAAGTAAAGAAATAACTCAGCAATCAGAGCTGGCACAACTGCAGGTCCCTCTGCACCGACAGCTGTGGCACCAGTAAGCATCAAGGGTATTTCTACTGGTGCTAGGGCGGCTTTACGAGATTACGCCACAGCAGCAAGCGCATCTGCAAAGGACAGTCACAGCTAGAACCTGTACTGTGAAAATTAGAAGTGGCACAATAAGGCCTCACTTTGGAAAGCCTTATTCCATCAGAACAGAGGTTCCATAAAGGGAATTGTCCTGTAATAGTTTCTGTGAGCAGTCTTCTGCAACGTGAGCCATTACTCAGTGCAGGATGCCGATTTAGCACTGTTTCAGGGAAAGGCTGTTACTGACTCAATTAGTAAATCACTTGAGCATTCTGTAGGGATCTCTTACTCAAATTCCGGCAAGGCCCAGTCTTGCTTGTCATTTCAGGACCATATTTCAATAAGTAACTGACACACACTGTGCCATAAACTTCACTGCAAAACACAAATAAGGAAGGAAAAAACCTTGTATTTGGGAAGTTTTTTCTTCAATCTACAACTGAAGGGGTAAAGATTTAGAGAATATAGAACAGGTATCTACTGCCTAATTACTGGTAGAATGTCAAGGGAAGTGGTATCATCACAGATCATTAAGGAGGAAAAGAGCTGGAATCTAACAACCACAGGGGAGATCTTTAAAAAATTGACAGTGTCTATTCTTACATTAACGTGGGAGACAAAACTAAACAACCTCTGCTAAATTAAACTTTCAGCAACCCTATGGATTCTGAAAGCCATGACTGTGTTTTAGAACCGTAAGTTACACGTAAAGATAAAGGAAACTGAAGAACTAAAGCAGAATTCACAACTAAATGTCTACATAAGACACAATTAAATGTCTGGCAAGACACAGTTTCTTTTCCATCCTCTATCAAACTTTGGGAGCTTGATTATAAAACTGTGGTCCCTAAACCCTGACTTGTGGAGGTTTCTGTGAGATCCTCAGACCTTCCCCTACGGGTCACAGGAAATTGTCACTGTAGCAGTAACAGGAAGCTATTGCCACTATGATTCAGATTGACGCAGGGAGAGAAGTATGATGTTTCCTGTAGTACACTATTTCTCAGTGCTGTTGCTGAAGAGCCAGCAAAGACTGGAGCAATTGGATGTATATAAACCACAATCCCTTTTATGTGTGGAGTCACAAAGTCTCAGCAAAATTGTTAGAACTTCAAATTGCAAACCTGTAATTTAAAATGCTTACACCCCAGTCTATCCTACCAAGATACTATAAACACTCTCTATAAATCCACACACTCGTCCAGAGCCTACACTAAGACCAGCTGCAGCATAAACAGGCACAGTGAACTTAGAGATACCCAGTTAGCTTTGATAACAGTAGCAACACAAACTCCAGCTACTAGGCAATTACCAGGGTCAGCCCACCCTGGAGACAGACTGGTATCACAGCCTCACTGCTACTGGTAGCTAAATTAGCCTCAAGAAGGCTGAGTATCTGTAGTGCAATCGCGGACTTCGGCTTCACTGCAACCCTGATTATACTCTGTTTTGTATATTGTTCCATTACAACCTTATGTTTTGTGTTGGCTCTTTTGGGTAGTGCACTTCTATGGACCTTGATGCCTGGAGAATGGGGTTACCACGATCTATAACCTTAAACTATACATACCCCAACCCAATCACTTACTAATTGAAACACACATACATGCTCTCACTATTCTCAGGCTTCAAGATTCTCTATTCAGTTAGGTCAGTGCAATATTAAATTTTGGCCATGACAGAACAATTGTATCTACTTCTTACAGGCATCACATCTGTTCACTCACTCAACCCAAACTTAAAATAACTCCTTCAGCTACCCAGCCCACCAGTATGCTCTTAACACATCTCTACAGAGCTTTGCATTTTTCCTGCCTTCAAATTCATTGTTTTATTCCCTCCAATTGTATCAGTTCCTCTCTCAAATTCATAATTTCTTTTTTATACTTCTGTCCTGTCTGCCACTTACTGAACACACAGGCTCATTTTAATCTACAGAAAGTATATTAACTTAATTTTGTTTTGGCAGTTTCTAAAGGTTCCAGGATAGCAACAAGGCCTCAGCTATGCCAATCACTATTCAAACCAGACATAGGAAGACAAATCATATACTAAAGAGATTACAGGCTACATTTAAAATAGAAATTAAATGGTAATTGAAGGCATTTGGGATGGAAAAATAGTTATATAGTGAGCACTTTTTTGTTAAACTTAGAAGTTTCATCATGCATCTACATGCCTGTCAGTAAGCTCACACTTAAGGGTTACCTGTGGTATCATGTCTGTTGGCCATTCCAGTGGTATATAAACGTCCTTATTTACCTCTTCTTAAAAGCATATATAGCACCTTGCAACATGCAAATGACACTGCAAGAGCTGTTCACATTCTCTTTTCAGACACCCTAATAGCTTAAACTGCTGGGGTCAAGCACAACCTCCACTGTTGTTGCGATTCAGAGTGTTACACCCCGATTTGTTTCCTGCGCTTAACATAAGGATTGCTGAGGACTCCAGTCAATGTAAAAGATGACAGTTCGCATTTTAATGGTAACTTTGTCTGCTATGAGCAACACCTGCTGAAAAACAAGGTGGATTTCAGTAAGCTTTAACCTGAGGTTTTGCAAGAGGAAATCTTCCATTTTAAGCCCATCCTCTACTTAAGTCTTAACATAACAAAAAGACTGCTGGGCTGAGCTATTAGATCTTAATGTCCCATCAGCTGAAGGGCTGAGTAGTCTCTCTGTATTAGTCTTAAATTCTTGTAGGCTCAGAATTTACTGCCATCCTGCTATGCCATGGCACAGCACCACCAGAGAAACAACTGCGGCTAACTGAACTGCCCAGATAGCACAATTAAAATCACCAACCATACAGAGTATCTACACGAGCCATGCTGTTTTATAGTAAGGACCATGACAGTCCTGGCCTCCGCTGCAGGAAAACTGTCTGGCAACTTTGCTTTTGCAAACTCCTACCTGAGTGCAGGTGTTTGTGAGCTTTTGAAATAAAGTACTACATCTTCTGAGTGAAAAAAAAAAAAAATTAAATAAAGGACTGGCATGGAACATATGACAATACATATCCCAGCACCCTGTCAGCCTTTCTAGCTAATGCGATGTCTGCTCACAGTATTAGTCTTGGGATGAACAAGCAGAGTACTGCTAGTGTAAGACAGTAATAAGGAAGACAGCCTTCAAACAGATGATCACACCTCTAACATGTAAAGCAGTCCTGTGCATCCAGAGTATGGTTTGGTCTACTGTTGAAACATACTACAGCTGGAGTATCTCCAAGCACAGTGAAATTCTTTGCATAGGAGAGCAACATAAAAACAGTTCTGGTGTTACATATGAGCTATCTTCACTAATGTTTCTTTAACCTGTCCTAGGACTCATGTGAGTAAGGTAAAAAGCTTATGGGGAAAAAAAAAAAATCTTAATTTTCTATATGTTGTCATAATTGCACAGAACAGAAATAATGAGAGGAAGAACAGCAGAGAACTCTTTCACTCCTACAACCATTTCTTTTATACCAGGCTTTTTCACAAGAACTCTTAACAAACCATTTGCAACTTCCAGAGCCACTGCTGCACTCTCTTTGGCAGAACATACAAAAAACCCTGAAATCTTAGATCTGGAGTAAAACTGAAACCCTTGCACAGGGATAGCTTTGAAATGAAGGTGAGTCGGTAGCAACACAAATCTTCTCATTATTCTCCAGAATTCTGGCAAAGAACATATTCAGCCTTAGGGGCGCCTAGACAGTTGCCAACTTTCAAAGCATTATGGCCTCGGGATATGGAATACAGATCTTTTAGAAATATGGTCTAACAAAACTGTTTCAAAATTATTTAGGAAGTAATACTAATGGTAGGTAGTTCTGGAAAAGCTTACCAAATCTGATTTCTTTTAAGCCACAGATCATACGCTGAATCCATCTGCTGTTTCTCTGTGATACAGACTGTCAAAGCTGCAAGCAGGGCTGGAAAAAATAAATTGTAATTCAGTAACTCCTTCCTCCAATAAACACATTTCATTCTACCCACCCACGCTACCAAACCACTGATTTAAGAGATATGGTGGTAAAACATACAAAAATTTATTAAGCAGTTTTATCTTTAGAAAATTCTTTTAACTACATTATAAGGTATTTGTCTGCAGAAGTGCGTCTAGCTGTTCTTCCTGATGTGCCCGTATGTTCCTTACACACTTTACACCACCAATAATGCAAACATTATGTTCACCATACAAAGCAAACCACTATCAGATACAGGATACAAAAGGAAGAGTCTTTATGTTGGTTACATAAGTCAAACCACTATGATCGGGAGAACAGAGGCTAATCGTGCCTTTATTACTTACCAAAATCCTATAGCTAGCAGCTTGTAAGAACATGTTTTACTTGCATATAGTTATGCATAGCTTTTTTGCTGTTCCAGAAGACCATGTCTTCATTTATTATTACTTAATCTTTTTTTTTTTTTTCTTCACTACTGTAGTCCTTTTCCTACAAGGAAGAGAAAAAAAGGTGAGTGTAGTACCAGGCCTTAAATCTAATCAAGGATTTTTTTCTCATACCTCTTGTAAAAAGCTCATTAGTTCTTCATGCCCGTTATTTATCCATTTTTTACTTGACACCCCAGGGTGGAGCTCTGTTACTACAGTAAGAGTATGGTTGGTAGTGACTTTGAAGTCTGCCAATAAAAGTCACTAATGCGAAAGAAAAGGGATATTTTATTTTAAAGAGAATCTTACAATTTGGCTTGTTATTTTTCAGAAAATGTCATTTGTTGCAGAACAATGTATCTCTTACAATATCGCTAGGAAGAATAAAACTATCCATGCTTTAAGTCACTTCTGCCTTTCTGGCCTAAGTTGCTCCTACTTTTCTCTCACCCATCCCTCTTTCTAACAAATTCCTCCTTCACACAAAGGACTCGGCTTCCCAAAACGTAAAATACTATGTACAACAGCCTACACCCTTTATTTTTCATTAGTTTTTGTTTAGGAAATACAAGATTTCCAACCTAGGGGGGGGAATGCCCACGCGGTAGCAACTATTGATCTCACAGGAAGAAAAAATTACCGATTCAGAACATCTGAAGGGAAAACACTCTTTTTCTCCCCTTTCAAGGCTGCGCTTTTCACCTTTTCCCGATGGACCTTTCGTGCTACTTTATCATTTAAAGTGTTGGTCTATTTCACAAAAATGCGCCAGGCCCGGCGCCTCCCTCACGTTTCCCCTCCCACGTGTCCCCCTCCCGCCGTCGCCTCAGGAAGGGCCCGGCTCGGCCCCGCGGCACGGGGGCAGGCAGCGCCACAGCCAGCGGCA
>NW_010272302.1:0-4034 GCF_000690775.1 Eurypyga helias
CCCCCGGAGAGACTGGGGCGGGGACAGCGAGGAGCAGACGGGCAGCGGAAGGGCGCCCTCGGCGTAAACAGGGCTTCAGAGTGCGAGCCCGCCCGCTCCAGTTCGCCTCTTCCTTGCCTACCCCAAAGGACCTGGCCTCGTTTTGCAACACGTTTTCAGGTCTCTCCTCTTCGTCATAAAGCTTTATTGTCTTACTTGCTCGTTGACAGCTATAGGTGAAAGAGGAACAGAATTTTCTCTCTTAAACGATGTTACTCCTATTAGAACTGGGTTTTTTTATTATTATTTTTGGTGATGTCAACTATATAGTGAAAACCTGAGCCTTTGAATTTAAGTGACATAGTAAAATTATCCTATCTAGCCCAGCTTTTAGAGGCTTTTGGCTAGCAGACCAAGAAACTGAGAAACTCAAAATGGCTAACAACCGTGCACAAGATAATGTGTCTGAAAGTTGTGCTCAAACTAAAAAGCACCCAAGAGTAGCCAGTTTTTGTTTGGTCATTCCGAAATTTCCAAGTATTAAAGCTGTGCCAAACACTCTACGGGTTTTGTATCCACCACATGCCCAGCAGATGCATACCATGCTCACGTTTAGGAGGTACATGTGTTAGTCGTTGTTCAGATGGCTCTGAGCCCACCTGCTCTGACCTGTATTACATGCTTACAAAACAGAAACTATAACATGTAACATATAGTAGATTCTTGATTCTGAGTCCTCTTTGTGCCCTATTCAGGAGTTGAGTGTCTGGCACTTGAGCACAGGTTCAAAAAGGTGTGGCATACTTCATATGCAGCTAGGTGAAGTTAGCCAATAAGCAGTATCAGACTGAAGGCTAGGCACACCTGTTCTGGAAGGTCACAACTGGGGGGATCCTTTCCATATTGTGCCTGCACGGACTGCTGTTTGAACCAAGGCCTCGTGCCTGTCTTAGTGTTTGAAAATGGGCATAGATGAAACTGTGACCAAGAGCCGTTTGCTTGTCTTCGTAACTGGCTATCTACTGGGATGCATGCATCTTAGTCATGTAGGTGACACAGCCGGACATGCTTTAGTACAGGATCCCTCTGTAAAAGCCGGTATGGTCTGCCCAGTCTAAAAGGTTGAATAGTGTTACTGGTATATGACTTGATGGTTGGATTATTCTGGTGGTTAGTGGGAGACCACAGGATTACGTGTGTGTTGGAGACTGACAAGAGCACTGAGTTAAGAGGTTTTACTTATTATTGATAGTTTAACTGCTGAGTTCTTACACAAATAGGATATTGCAATGGTTTTCACTTTTCCCTAACCACGTGTTAAAACAGAAATAGGGTGTTGCCATAATGTTCACTTTTTTCCCTAACCACGTGTTAAAATAGAAATGCAGTAATTTGTAGGGAGTATAACCCTGCCAATATGCAATACAAGCCACCGAGATTTTTTTCTTAGATGAAGTAAGATTGGCTTTTTAGTGAAAGGCGGCCTTCACTTTGGTGCAGATGAAATGTTGTATAATACACACCCATACTTCTCAGGCTAGGCAAGGGTGGTTTGGAGCATATGCAGATGTGGGCATCAGCTGACTAGCTTTTTGAGGTCACAGTGTTGATTTTTGACTCAGCTACAGAAAATAAAGGAAGTTGAATTTGGGTAGCTTTTAATTTTGTCCTGTACCTGTTCCCCCCGCCCAGTTTGTGAAACTTTAAACAGGGATGACTGAGAATATCCTTAATGCATGAGAATGCCTTGTCAAACTGCAACTTTAAAAAGCATTTGTCCTTAGACAGTAGTCCTGTATTTCATCTTTAAGTAGTCTCTTAAAGCAAAGATCTTGTCCTGTGGTGTTGAGAGGTCACTTAATAATGATAGTTCTTCAAACCCGGATTGTGTTCTATGCATGCCGTTAGCTTACTGGGTAACCTTTAGAAGTAAGTATTTCTTGAATAGAGTTTAGGATTTTGTCTCTGCCTTCATGTAAACTACTGTGAGGGGTATGGTTTACAAATGTGATCTCTGGAATTCAACAGTTACTGAAGAGCTGCAGGCTCTTCCTTGCCTCAAAACCTATGGAGCTGCTGTAGCTACCATAGCCTTTGAGTTGTAGTCTGTAATCCTTATCTTGTCCTACCTAATGATTTCTGGTGAAGAAACATACACAGTGATTCAGGTAGAATTACTTTAATAGTTGGCATCAACCAGCTTCTTTGATTGGGGTGGTTCACTTGAAGGATACTACAAGATAGGCTTTTCTTCTTGTTGGTTCATAAATTTATGCCCTAAGGTATTGTAATACAGAATATCACTCAGCTATTAAATTTAAAATTGGTAAACTCTCTGTCCTATCTAGCTCCTGTTGTCTTACAAGACTAGTTTGTTTTTCTTGTGGGGCAGGTAGTATATCTCCTCCCACAAAATGATGGGGATGGATTGAGTGCACCCTCAGTAAGTTTGCAGATGACACCAAGTTGGGCAGGAGTGTTGATCTGCCTGAAGGTAGGAAGGCTCTACAGAGGGATCTGGACAGGCTGGATTAATGGACCAAGGTTAACTGTATGAGGTTCAACAAGGCCAAGTGCTGGGTCCTGCACTTGCGTCACAACAACCCCCCCCAATGAATGGGGACGAGTGCCTGGAAAACTGCCCAGCAGAAAAGGACCTGTGGGTGTTGGTCGACAGCCAGATGAATATGAGAGGACTGTGCCCAGGTGGCCAAGAAGGCCAATGGCATCCTGGCTTATATCAGAAATAGTGTGGCCAGCAGGACTAGAGAAGTGATGGTCCCCGTGTACTGGGCACTGGTAAGGCCGAATCCTGTGTTCAGTTTTGGGTCCCTCACTACAAGGAGGACATTGAGGTGCTGGAGCATGCCCAGAGAAGGGCAACCGAGCTGGTAAAAGGTCTGGGAAACAAGTCCTGTGTGGAGCAGCTGAGGGAACTGGGGTTGTTGAGCCTGGAGAGGAGGAGGGTCAGGGGAGACCTTACCGCGCTTTACAACTACCTGAAAGGAGGTTGCGGAAAGATGGGAGTTGGTCTCTTCTGCCAAGTGACAGGTGACAGGACAAGAGGAAATGGCCTCAAGTTGTGCCAGGGGAGGTTTAGATTGGTTATTAGAAAGAATGTCTTCATTGAAAGGGTTTTCAGGCATTGGAATGGGCTGCCCAAGGAGGTTGTTGAGTCTCCATCCCTGGAGGTGTTTAAAGGATGTGCAGTTGTGGTGCTTAGGGACATGGTTTAGTGGTGGACTTGGCAGTGTTAGGTTAACCTGGGACTTGACGATCTTAAGTCTTTTACAACCTAAATGATTCTATTCTGTCTGTGTTGACTTGTTCACATCTAGCTCTTCCCCTAATACATCTTAATATATTTTTATTACTTAAATTAGTTTTGTGTCAGAAAACAAAACTACTTTCACCCATTCGAATTCTGTAATCCAGTCTTAGATACAGGCTGTAGCCTTTTCTGTGTTTGGGATACTTGTACATGTGCCATATTTCATGTCACCTAAGTTATGTGCGGAATCTCTTGTACCTTTGTCAGATGTGAATGAAATTGGCAGTTAGATTCAGTGAAATCAAGTCATCCAGATTGTATTAGTCAAATTTTACTCAGTGTGAAAGGCTTGAAAATAAGTTCCAGGTTGGACCCTTCGAATCTATGCAACATATTGATCTGTCACAGTAGACATGCTAATCTGAAAAAGATTTTGATTCCCTGAGAAATCTTGGAGTGCTGGTTGACAAAGCTAACATCATAACGAGGTTTCTTCAGCCCCGCCTCCCCTCCCCCCCTTGCTCCCTCCAGATTCTTGTTTAGCCAGAGGGAAAATCTCTCTTTCTAAAACCCACTTTATTTGGAAGGGGGAGAAAGAGTCTTTGAGCTAAACAGTTATAGTGGTTGATTCTAATCAAATGTCATCTTGAAAATACTGTCTTTCTGAATAAACTATAGCTTCTCAGATGACGTGAGTTCTAAGTCGTTAGTTCTCTCTGTTCTTTTACAGAATCATGTAAACACAAATTTTTAAAGTGGTGATGGTTAATTTTGCAGCACATAC
>NW_010272302.1:4065-6205 GCF_000690775.1 Eurypyga helias
GGGCTGTTACAAGGATAAAACATATGCTATGGTGCAGTGGTATTTCAGCTTATTGAAAGCCTGTGCATTGACCCTTGAAGGTTAGGGCTTGGTAAAAGGAGAAAGTTAATTGAAGAATGTCAGAGATTATACCTGTTTCCTGTGTACATATTGACTGAGCAGGAAACTTGTGAAACCTACTGAATGGGTGGAGTAAAAAGCAGTTGCTTGCCACTACCAATCCTTGATATCCTTTCCTTCCCCACCCGCTTAGAAATGTTTGGAAACCATAGAAGTGAGTGCTAGGTTGTGTGACTTCCAGTGGCACTTTACAGGGACTACATTTTGTAGACACTAGTCCTGAAACGATCAACTTCTAGCCAAGTTAGAGGTGTGTCTATTAATTTCAGTCTTCAGTAACTTTCAGGTTATGTTTTTGATTGAGTTCTTTATGAAATTTATGTGACTCAATAAGGCTTTCTTGTTTGCACCAATCTGTTGGAAACAGAGAAATTAACACTTGCATTTAACAGTGTCTGTAAATCAAAGAAAAATGTAGTTAAGAGCAAAAGCACTTCCATTTCTTTGGCATAGAGTAGAAAGGTAAGACCGATCTGTGTCAATATCTTTAATTACGACGTGACTGAATTATTGCTGCAGTTATGCTGCAGTGTAAGACCTTGAATCTAAATTAGTCCTTTAAAGAAATGATTGCTGAACAGATGTTACCTAAAATACTTTATTGCATCTTTGTAAGATTGTAAATTCCTCATGCTGTTATTTTTGTTGGCATGAATTAACACTGTGGGTTATGATATTAAATTTTAGTGCTGTGTTATAGCACTTTGTTATATAATCTTACCTGTAAGCACCAATTCTGAGGTTAACTCATCAATGTCTAAAGAGCATCACTGTGTAGAAGCTGTCAAGATAATTTTGCCCCTGATCGCTTTTTGGACTGCTTTCCAAGCAACAGAGAGACTGTGTGATAAAGCCATTTTAAATAAATGCTGAAGTAGTATATTGGACATTAAAAGTAGGAAATGCTGTGTTGTTATACGTCAGCTCGCAGACTGAGGTAGCAAAATTACTGAGGGAATATTGTAACAAAGGACATCCTGAAGTAATAGGATCCACTCTCGTCTTCCATTTTACATGTCTCTGAGTCTATAGTTTTCCTTGCAATCCCTGCTTCAGTCTTCTGGTTGTGTCTCTGCCAGAGAATAGCCTTTGGGGATAAGACAGCTAGTGTTGAATCTTTCTGGTGACAGAATTAATGTCAGTGTGTGATGAGTCCTTTCTCACTTTCTAATTTAAAAAGGTACAGAGGGGATTGTGTGATTATTTTTTTTTTTTTTTATGTACATCCTTTGTCTTCATTTATCTAGTTTCAGCATTCAGCAACCCATGTCATCTACCTGGACTTGCACAGAGCATTTGACACTTTCCCGCACGACATCCTTGTCTCTAAATTGGAGAGGTGTGGATTTGACAAAGGGACCACACAGTGGACAAGGAACTGGCTTGATGGTCTGTCGTGGTTTAACCTCGGCCAGCAGTGAAGTACCATCCAGCCGCTTGCTCACCTCCCACCCTCCCCCAGTGGAGGGAGGAAAAGGCAAGGAAGCTCATAAAATTGAGATAAGAACTATTTCATGATTGAATATAAATAAAAACTATAGTGATACTGCTACTAAGTAATTAAAATAATAGAAAGTAGAACATACGATAATTGCTCACCACACAGTGACCGACACACAGCCAGGTCCAAGTAGTGAGAGTCAGAGCACGAGAGCCCCAGAGCCCAAGGATGACAACATGATCAGGGAGAAAACAGCCGATCCCCCCAACCCACCAATGAACCTGACAAAACTGCTAACGACCGTACTAAGGGGCTAGCAAAGAAGTTAACACCACCCTGGGCCACTTCCTGCCTGTTCCAGGGTGGCGGCCAACTCCTGCCACTTTTGCTGGGAGGCCTTCCTCTCCTGGGCACTCTGCCCTCCCCCCAGAGACCCTCCCGCCTATGCACTGAGCATGAAATGCCATGGAATGAAATACTCCTTGGGCCAGCCATCCGAACTGTGAAGAAAATTAAGTATTTCCTGCCTGAAACCAGCACGTAGTCACACACAAAGAGGTGTGGTCAGTGGCTCAATGT
>NW_010272303.1:0-6295 GCF_000690775.1 Eurypyga helias
ATTGGTAACAAATTAAGTTGATTTTCCTCCCCAAGTGGAGTCTGTTTTTCCCATGACCATAACAGGTGAGTGATCCCTCCCTGTCCCTATCTTGGCCCACGAGCCTTTCCTTGTATCTTCTCTTCCCCATCCCACCAGAGGAGAAGTGAGCCCACAGCCGTGGTGCTTAGTTGCTGGATGGGCCTAAACCACCCCAGACAAAAAGTCTCCTTCTTGTTAAAATACTGGTTTTGTGCCATTCTGTGCCAGGGACATGATTATCTGAGAAACTGACTTCCAAACGTTGCCTTATTCTTTCGTTTGTGTTCTTCAGGGAAGTCAGGTTAAACTGACTTCTTTAGAAGTGGCACACTGGGCTTTTTGAAAGGTAAAACCCAGGTGTTTAGATATACTTGTGCTGCACCCCCAGTGAAAATAGCTGACTTCTGCCATGGTCCATCTGCTAGTCTTTCAGCAGGGTGGGCCTGGCTACAGGCAGAGACATCAAATGCTGCTGCTGCCACTGCAGAGGTGCTGAGGGAGCCTGGTCATACAGTGAAAACTGTAGAGTGAGAACAAGGGAAAAAAATCCTGAAAAGGTCACCCTGACTCAGAAGACCCACATTTCTCTGGCTGATTCATTTCAGTCGTGAAACAGCTCTTAGTTTTGGTCACCAGGTTGCTCTCAAGGGCTAAGCTTACAGGGCAAATGTTATGAAGTTACACTTCGCAAATACTTCAGTACAACACGAGGACGTTGTTCTCGTTATTTATTGCAAATCCTCCCTCTCAAAAGAAAGGAAAGAAAGAGAACAGATGGAATTAGGATATTTCTAGTGCATTTATCAGCCCGAAAACTGAAGTACATTTACAAATATCCCTTTTGCAAGCCACATGTGAGATGAACTGTATTATTTGTATCGAGACAGACATTATCCCTTTGGTGAATTGGTCTCAGACCATATTGGCCCAGTTTGGGAATCCACCACTGACTCACTGAGCTTCCACTCCATGGTTCGCTTCCCATGAATTCAAATGAATCCTCTCCATGGAGGTACAGTCAAGAGCAGCGAACACAACAGTGAACTCCAAACTCTGCAAGGAGCCAGATCTGTTCTTCACAGCAGGGTGGAAGTTAAAGCATCTTAACAACACACAATGACTGGAGGCAGCACTTCAAAGTCTAGGTGCCCGATTGTTAGCCAGAGATTCTTTCATCCTACATTAAACAGAGAGCAATGCATGTTATGTTGCGTCACCAGACCACAACAGGAACAAAACCGCTAGTGCCGACCATCAGAGGGTGAGAGCGCAGAAGAGTACTATCTATGGAAGTAGAAATAAGTCAACATGCCCAAAGTGCATTTCTTTTTTACTTACTTCATTTGCACTTTCAAATACTGAACTATTCCCCATAAAAGGTAATCTAAAGAAAACTTTCCTTTGCTTTTTTTATTGATATTGATTTGCCATTGTCATAATTTCTAGAAATCTGCTTGATTTCCTGCTCATTGTCATTTACTGCAGCCTACTGTCTCCTAGTAAACATGCATGAATTTCTGATGGAGAATGTCTCTTTTCCTAGCAGATACGACCTTACAGTCTCACAATACCTCATGGGTAACTCAGGAACCTCTGGAAATTTCCTTACGCCACAGTGTTAAGGCATTGTAAAGGAATACATATTCTGCCTAAAAGCATTTGCTCTGAATGCAGTTTATAATCAGTTGTATTATTTCTCTTGCAGGTAACACAGACTTATCAGCCATATCATATCACTGTTTTTCACTTTTATTTGCCCAGTATTTGAAATACAAAGGAGAAATGGATTGCAAAACCTAGGCTGCCCTTAGGACCAGACAGCAAATCATGCTACCAGAGGGCATGGCACAGCCACGCTGATGTATCCTCTGAAGAACAGAAGATCTCTGAGGCTCGAACACCCCCCTGTTCTCAGGCACGATGCTGTTCTGTGGGGAAAGCACACCATGCCCACAGCAGCTCTTGAGATTATTTCTTCAGGGATGACTCAAATTAGCCAATAAGTTTTTGACTCTTAAGAAACTGGGCAAACAAGTAGTCAACTTTAAAGAAAACTTTGCAGGCATTCAATATGCAAGCCAGTATCAAGCTACCAAATGTTTAAACAAGCCATGGATGGCAAGAGGGAAAAATGCATGGCAGGCTGAGTATTATTTGCAAGGTAACAGAGATAGATACTGCATCTAGCAATATCTGACCATTTGTAAGCAGAGTCACTTCAGTTACAGAAACTGCAGAAAATACAGCTGTTTACATCATGGCTGCCTATAGCAAGCTCACAGTCTTTTGAGTGCAGTAATTTTTTTCCTTTTTTTTTTCTTTTGCTTTGGGTTTCTTTTGAAGTTTTGTTATAGAGGTTTGTTGGTTTTTTTTTAATTTATCCTCAAAAACTCAATTTTGTAAGGGCTATTACAAATGAACACACAGTTATTTTTAACTCCACAGTACTAGAAATAAGCACTACACAACAGTAATTTGAAATTATTACCATTTACTCAAATGCTCCTACAGTGCTACACAGCATTGAAATGAAAATTGCAGTTCTGGTTCCATTTCAGATACCTATGCACAAGTCAAAAAAAAAAAAAAAGAAAAAAAGACACCATAGTTATTTCAAGTAGTGTTCACATAATAAATTGAACATCCTACTCTGTACACTAATTTTAAGAGGAATAATATTATTTTAGCCATGACAGTCTAAAATGGCAAGCTTTGCAGGAAATGGTAATATCTTATTAAATATACTGGCATATACTGTTGGGGAAAAAAAACCAAAGGACAATCTTTTACTTCTTTCTTCAGATACTACATCAGCTAACATGACCTGAGCTTATGATGAAAATGCCTAAGGTTTCCTTGTAAAGACCATTTCACTGAGCACTAGAAAAAGTTTAGCATATGGCCACACTTTCAGAATTGGCAGTCCTACTGATTTTTTTAAAGCCTTTACTTCTCTAGCACATCTTAGTGTTGGAACAAACCAACGCCTCACCTTCTCGTTGAGTTAAAGGGATTGAAGAGATTATACAACTGGGAAGAATTTGGCCAAGGCATAAGATGTCAGCCATCAGCACGATGTATTCTGACAGACCCGTTAAAACTTCCACAAGCACCAGTGGAAAAGCCTCAAAGTTAGGTGGACTCTTTTATGATAAATTTTCTTCCCAGCCTAACCCAGAGGAGGTTTCTCAAGTGCAACCAGGGAATTAGTTCTCTTTAAAGAGGGGAAGAAGAGTGAAAAGTAAACAATGTCAGTTCAAGAGAATTTAGAAAAATGTGCTATTGCAAAGTAGGACTGGCAGCTGAGACAGTAAGTATTAAACTCCTCTGACTAATTTTAACTCCCCACAATATTTACATCAGCCTTTGTTAAAACACAGGACTTTCAGTTATTCTTCCTTATTAGCAAACTCATCAGACTCCTCATTAGCACCAACAGACTATCTCTACCTCATCTTTATCTTTATTTGTGTAACTGTCTGTGATGCTAAGAGAAGTGCTGAATTCCTTTTCTGAACCACCAAATTACTCATCTGACTCAATACAATTTTCTTCTTTCCATCTGAGTCTATATAAAAACAGTCAGCAAAATGCATCTGATCAAATGTTAGTATTTACTTCCCCGATAATCATCTAAATCCCCTTTGTAGTTAACAGAACAAAATGGGCAACTCTGCAACATGATTCATTCCGGTCTAAGGAAGTTTGGAATAGGTCAGGTGAAGCATGCCCTGGAGGTGTTTTAGCTCTGATCACCAAGGAACCATTATATAGGCAACTATAACAGTAACTGTCCGTGGTTAGGAGAAACTATTCCCACCATTTGTAAGTATTGCAGCACATATGGCAATGACTTGGTGAATGAAGGTCATGGCATTCTGTTCTTGAGACTCTTCAACAGCAGCAGAAACATCACGATGATGACCTTTCCTCATGAACCTGACGCATTGCACACCTCTCTCAGGGAACCAGGATACTCCTGATATAGCCAATATCAAAAATTCATGGACCTCTCTATCCTCTGCCTCCCCATGTCCCCCTCCAGCCACCACGTGTGATGAAACCATGGTGAGAAAGCATCTACCTTGTGTGGTTGGGCATGCACCAGGGAAGTGCCCCATAGCACACCACCACTCAGAGCAGAAGGAGGAACACAGGGAGGGCAGATCTTTGAAGAAAAAAAAAAAAAAAGAGAAGCCATCCCAGATGGGGAAACAGAGAGGGACATGTATACGTGTATCTATATCCATATTTCTGGAGATCAGAGAGGCAGAGAGGGCAAGATGCCAAGAAGGGAAGTACGCTGAAGCAGGAAGACTGGCAAACAAAGACAAGGTGGTGAGAGGAGCGGGCGGTGGGAGCCTGCAGAGTGGGCCAGGAGACTTGCCAAGTGAAAAGTTGGAGAGTAAGAAAGGAAGTGAGAAAAAGGACTTCAGAACAGAAGGAGCAGCAAATATAAAGTATGTAGATAGGCTTATGATTCCAGACTTTGAGGAAACAGAACATGCCAAAGACAAATGACAAATAAGTATTGCAAAGAACAAGAGCCGGAGAGAAAACTGCAAGCAAAGTTTGAGGAGAACAACTGTTTTGCTTTTCAAACTTAGAAAATGAAGACTAGTACAGGACAGAACACAATGAAGTAATGAAGTGAAGAATAGGTAAAAGCTTAAGTCTTTCTTTTTTCTTACTTTCCCCCCCCCCCCACCAGTTTAGCTAATTATTAATATCTTAGAGAAGATGCAAAACTTGCAAAACAGAATTAACTGTGCTGACAGTTTTTTAACATCAATGCAGCATCAAAAGTGTTAAGTGTGGGAAAACAGTGCTATAGAGTTGTTACAACCGGTGCCACTTAGAACATCACACATTCAGCAATTGAGGAGAAAAAATCCACACAAAATACAGCATCTGTGGCACCTGCATCAGGCTTAACTATCAAACCCCATGCTTGTATGGAAGCATAACTCCTGACACCACTAACGTACGGTGTAAATGGGACTGTGTCAGTTGTACACACCTCTGTTGTGCAACCCGAGCAGACTGTGGTCTGGCAGATGCTCCTGTGGCTAACTTAAAGTGAACAAATTTTTTTGAATCAGATATGGCTGAACAAACCTGAAAAATCAGCATCCGTAAAGAATATCTGCCGGCTATTCATATAAAAGTAGACACACTCCGTAAGCTAAAACAAATTAAAGAAGAATGTGAAAAGTAACATCAATCTACCTTTAACAGGCTGTCTACAACCTACCCCCTCAAGCCCATCCTCTCTTATACAAGCACAGAAATTTCCGTGTGCTCCCATATGTAAATATAAGTGAAAAATAAACCATTTTAACTTGATCTTCTACAACTAACAATAGATTCAGTAAGCAAACTTTGCCCTCCTGCACTGTCTTTACCTACCTACTGGCATTCTGTAAATGTCAGCTTTTTATGCCAACCATATCATTTTGTTTCAAGCACACTTGCAGCACATGATTTAACATTTAGATAAAGAGGGAACCGCTTTTCCTATTGCTTTTGTTGTTATAGATCAACTACAGCTTTCCTACCATGGTAGTGAAATAATAAATCTTACAGTAACTCTCAGTCACTCCCAGCATGATGACAAGTCAGGAGGATCTAATGGTCCTACATAAATCCTGGCTACATGAGACAGTGCTTCTACAGGCAATGGCTGGAATAAAGCTATGTACTCTTCAAATCTTGTTACTTTAAAGGAAAAAAAAAAAAGCAAGTTCATTTTCACAGTAGAAGACTCGCTATGAAATGCCATGAATTTTGAAAAATGGCACTGACATTACACAACAACGGGATAAAGCATGATAGCTCTCAGTTTTTATAGAGTGAATGTACAAAACAGTGGATGGTTTTACTTTAAATTCAACTGGGTTTTTTTAATAAGATATCCATTCATCACTGAACTGGGTAGGTACTTTTGGAAGCATTTTCACACTTTTCTAGCAGGCCTGGAAGTCGTGGCTGAAATACGGTGAGCAGCAAGCCTAGAGAGGGTTCCACCCCTTGTAACAGTAGAATATACACTGCACATACTAACAAGGTTTATTGAATGGTGCTAAGAACAGCTTATCCAGAACTCAGTGACAGGTAAAGGATGCTGTAACTTTTTATACCACTGGATCTGAAAAGAGGTGCCCACACCAGCTCACTCACTCCTTTTACTCTGTAGGTTATTAAATATTGTAACATTCTAATAAATGTACATATTGTTTTAAAGGCTGCTGTTCTGGTTTAACTCCAGCTAGCA
>NW_010272304.1:0-555 GCF_000690775.1 Eurypyga helias
CCTCCCCCACGCGGGAAAGTGGGTTTGGACCGACGGTTCCAGGAGACAAAAAAACCCGCCAGAAAAGCACAAAAAAAAAGGCACCGGCCGCCCCTCCCCCACCGCAATAAACGAGGGACGAACCCACGCGGGACCGCGTGCTCCTTCCGCGCCGCCCCACGGGGAACTGACCCACGGGGGACCCTGACCCACAGGAGCCCTGACCCACGGGAAAGCGTGACCCACGGGACGTCCTGCCCAGGGGTGGATCTGACCCACGGGAGATCCTGACCCACACAGAGCGTGACCCACGGTAGTCCTGACCCACGGGAGCCCAGACCCACGGGAGACCTGACCCACGGGAGGGCGTGACCCACGGGAGAGCGTGACCCATGGGACGTCCTGCCCAGGGGTGGACCTGACCCACGGGAGACCTGACCCACGGGAAAGTGTGACCCATGGGAACCCAGACCCACGGGAGAGTGTGACCCACGGGGGACCTGACCCACAGGAGAGTGTGACCCACTGGAGACCCTGACCCACAGCAGAGGGTGACCCACAGGAGCCCAGACCCAC
>NW_010272305.1:0-10054 GCF_000690775.1 Eurypyga helias
CTCTCTGGGCCTGGCCATCCAACCATTTATTTAGCCAGCAGACAGGGGTCTTTGGTCTTTGTAATGTTTTTCACTAATTAGTGCATAAAAGCCTGCCAAGCTGAACAGGAAGAAAGTAACCTGTGAAGGAGCAAGCCACATTTAAAGAAGGCTGAAGAAATAGGAAGAAGGGAAAGTTGTAACAATTTCACTAGCAGGAGGAGGGTGGGCTGGGCTGGGCAGAGTGACTGCAGCAAACACCAGGTTTAGAGTTAGGTTACTGTTTCTGTCTCTAGTATCTCAAAGTTGTGCTTTTTACCAGGAGAAGAAACTGGAGGAAGGTTAACCCTTGGGCTTCAGTGGAAGCTGTGATGTCAGGGTACTTTGGGACCTTTGTATCTCGTTAATAAAATCTGTGACATCCTGAACTCAAACCACTGTAAACCAATTGCAGCACAATGCTTGGTCATAGCTTTTAGAGTACACAGAAAAGCAGATCTCCTGCTTGTTAATGCATTAAACTTCTTGAATTGTCTGTTTAAGTGCTTCTGACCATCACAAGTCCTTGCTTTTGTGCAGCTGGGAAGCAGGGTTTGTGGATTTGAAACATTAGGGCTATTGCTGTGTTACCTCAGCAGGTTGCTGTGTGTGATGGTGGCAGTAGGACGCGGCAACGGACAAATGTCAGATACTTTTAGAATCAGTCACTTGAGGAAGATGATAAACCCTCTGTCAATAAGGTAAACAAGTGCACTGAAAGCTGGTAGTTCCAGGGGACAGGGTTGTTCTAGCAGAAGCCAAAGGCTGCTGTGCAAACCGCTGCCTGCGCTGCCCGTGCTTCGTGCCCACAGGCCAGGGCTTGATTCCACTCTTCATGCGCATCAGGCCTTCCCAATGTGCCAAAGCTGGGAGAACAGACCTTGGCCGCTACATAATGCTAGGACTCTCTACGAACACCCGCTGATGCGCATCAGGAAATGCCTTTCCTCTTACGTTCAGTGCCTCAGATCATTGGAATAGCTCAGCCAAAGTCCCTAAGCTCTTCTTAGTGACTGGGTGCTGCATCCATCGTCCCTTGCAAAACATCATACCCTGTATAGCTCCATCAGGTTAAGGAAGTCTCAGTTTCTGTTTGAGTGAATGCCTTAGGGCAAGAGTAGGAAAAGCAATGCTCTATGTTTTCTTCTTTCTACCTGAATGAATCCAAATGAAACTCTGATATAACTGACCAAAATCCGCCCAGGCATTTCCATTAGAGTGATCCCTGTGCAGTTTAATTAGCTGCTGCATGCAGTTGAGGGGAACACAGCATTTGGTCACAGACGGTCTCACTCATCACCTCCTGCATTCAATGTCAGCCTCGCGGGGGAAAGAGAGCCATTGTGCCTTTCCAAGAGAGAACCGGAAGATGTTTTGAAAGCCTTTCTGATCAAGTGGACTGCTATTCTTAGCAAATCTGTTTTCATCTGCCAGTCACTTCGTGTGTTGCATTTCAATTATAACCTCATGGAAGCAGCGTGTTTTGTTTTCTGTTGTGTGAGGTGTGAGCACAGTGGGTCTCGCTCCATGGCAAGAACTTTGTTGGTCTTATGTTCCTAGGGTAAGGGAAATCCAAGCACGAAACTTCTGTACTATGATTATAAGATAGTAACTATTTATTTTATCATCCTGCCATCTGAGGTGAGGCATATCAATCAATCCCTTAGCTCAGTTTTCAGTCTCATGTTTGTGCAGCGCCTTCTGCAGGCGCACAGTTTGAGATATAAAGGAAGTATCTCTGTGAAGCGTCTTTGGGGTTCCTATTGCTTTTCCCTATTAGAAGGATACGGCCATGTTTGTGCTTTGATCATATAAGGCCATAGACGACCTGGAAGGGGGGGAGTTAAGGAAAAGGAAGCTTTATTGGCATTTGTGGGAAAGCGAGTGCAAAGGGATGATCTTTGTCCTGATATGTGTCTTTTTTCCCCTGTTTCCAGTAGCAGCTTTCCTGGTGTGGCCATGGAGGTAAACACTGCACTGTAAAAATGTACGTTTGATTTCTATAGCTTAGAGACCGACGGCTTATTCTCAGAGTAAGCAGGATACATGCTCTTTGGTCTGCCCTCTTCTATCCCTTTTCCCATTTTTTCTTTTTTCCTAAGTTCTTTGAAATAAAATGAATAATCAGATATTTCTTAAAGTCTTATTTAAAAGCATTTCTATCAAACATTTATTCATGCACTTTGGGAGAAACCTAATGCAGAGACATAACTATGATCATCAGCTGCTGTTTGCTGCTTGGAGCTGGCTACTGAGTGGTGGTGGGTTTGGCTGAGTACCAAAGCATCTCCTGCAATTCTCAGCTTTAAGATTACGAGCAAGCCAAGTTACCCCCTTCCCATCTACAGAGCTTGGAAGGAGGACCTGTAGACTGATGCTTCTCAGCTGTAGTGGCCTAACTTACACGCTCTTCTTGTGAAGATCATGGGAATTCAGTGGGAGCATGTCCAGGCTGCCTTACAAATACTCTCCACACAACAGCCAGCTAGAGGAGAAAGGTAAAAGAGGTAGAATTTACATACATGGGCCGCAACATGAAACTTATGGCTCCAACACTATTTCATCTATTGGAGAAACCCTGGAAACTTCAGGTATTTGGAAGGGATTGAATTTCACTGGTTTCTTACACCACAGTGGTATGATTTTGTGAAGCATTCAGCCAAGCTGCGGAAGGAGGAGAGAGCAAAAGACACCTTTGATTACGCACACCATGATGAAGTCCGACCCTGTGCATCCGTAACTTGTGATACCAAGTTAATTACATATGCTAATTTAATTAGTGTGCACAGGTCTGGGATTAAAAGCACACAGGTGATGCTCAGCTGTGTCAGCTGCTCTCAGGACAGTTGTGCTGGTGTTTGGTGATGGGCTGGATCGTAAGAGCTGATCCCAGCATGAACAAGATCCTGTGCCACCTTCTTTAGTGTGATTACATCCTCCATGCAGAGATGGCAGGTGAAGTTTCCTGTGGGCATGGGGGGAATCCATACTGCATCACGAAAAAGGCATTGCACAAAGTGGAACTATGGCTTGAGAAGTGGGAGCGCTGCCACTGCCGGAAGCACCACCCAGGGGAGTGACTGCTGGGTCTCTGCCCGGAGACATGTGTGATTGCTGGGGCTCTGCCCGGAGACACGTGTGATTGCTGGGGCTCTGCCCAGAGACACGTGTGCTTTCTGGGTCTCTGCCCAGAGACACGTGTGATTGCTGGGGCTCTGTCTAGAGACACACATGGCCCTGGCTGAGGTTCGGCATCCTAAGGTAGTACGGCAGCGTGCAGGCTTCTCATCTTTTGCCCTGACGGTGTCAGAATTGCTGCCTTTGGTGGTATCCACCACCCGTCTACTTCACTCCAGAGATAACGCTTTCCAAAATTTCCAATTCTTAACTGGCAGACAAGAGGAGCTTTTTGTTCCAATCTGTTCTAGTCCATTTTTCTCTGCTCTCGTCTTCAGGTGGTAGCTGCTGGCCTTGTGGAGTGAACAGCTCCGATGCGGACTCTGCCCCCTCAGCAAAGTTAGTTTAGGTTTGCCTCTAATTCCCAACAGCTCTGGCAGTTATGGGAAAGGCAGGAGGGATGTTGTCAATACAACAGTCCTCTGTCAATGAAAACATCACAGTCTGTCCTAATACATACAGAAACACATGGTGGCCTATGTAAGAGAGATTTAATTTTGTTCCTGTTTTCAAGTACCCCAAAGCCCTCGGGCATTTGGGTGCCTGACCTGCAGGGTCCTTTGTCACCTCCTCAGGGGCCTTAAAAGAATGAAGGCCCTTCTGCACCTTCTGCACCTTCTGCTGTTTTACGTCCCCAAGCCACATTTATTCAGCAGAGCAGGAACTTCCATTTTGGGCTGAAGATTGTATCACTTTGCTTAGGAAAACTGACCTAGAACCCTGTAGGTCAAAACGATGGGATTATCACCCTTATCACATCAACCTCTGGCACATCTCCGGGGGTTTCTGTTGCAACACTCATCTGCCAGTGGGAGAGGATTAGTATCAGCTGCTACGTGGTTGTCTCAACATCTCATTTCTGAGCTCCTGTTGGGTGCTTATTGTATCACTTGAAACTGCTCACAAGGATCTGAGCTCTCTAGTGGTCCCTAGAGCCCCCAGTGAGAGGCCAAGGTGACCTGGGAGATGGCACAGCGCTTTTCCATGGGTGGAACTCACACATGTCATTCAAGACCTCTCCTTCCCTGGATTTGTGTGTATGCACGCATTAGTTGCCACCTCCGTATGTCACTGTGGCAGGCAAGACAAAGGGAATCGCTTGGTAGAAAGCAATTCGCATTAGGACCTCCTGTTCCTGCTCGATCAGGTCTCCATGGAGATGCGTCGTGGAGCGCTCTGCAGGGAAGGGGTCAGGCTGCCTGGCAGCTCCCGCGCTGCCTCGGGCCAGGCTGCTTCTGGGTGCAAACTAGGAGAGGTTCCCAAAGACCTTGATAGGCACGAATGGGACATGGTGGGGGGGTTGAGCTTTGCCATCTCCTGGGGAACAGGCAAAGCCAAACGGTTCTAAAATACAAATGTTAGATGGGATTGGAATAGTTTAATAATCGCTTGGTGTGGACTGCAGCTGCCCCTTCCTTGGCTGGCTCTCGCTGTGTTGTCCCTCGCAGCTCACCTTTCCGTTCGGGCCTGTTGCCTGTCCGCAGAAGGGGATCAGCTGTAACACACTGTGGTGCTCCCACTGCCTCCTGTGTAGCCTCTAACGGGGCAGCTCGTGCTCCTGCTCCGAGTGCGCGTATACAAGGATTTTGGAAGGAAAACAACACATAGCTGAGCACATATGGTCAGGTTACATAGGAAACTGATTAAATCCTCCTGAGCTGATGGGAGCTTACGCCTTGGGCAGAGCAGTGACAGACACTCCCAGTTGATCCCGCTCTTGTGCGGGGTGACATGGTACCCTGGGAGGGGGAGCTGGCCAGGTGTAGTTAGCCACATCCCGTCCTGCCTTCTGCAGCCTACAGAGCCGGCGTGCCTTAGCCGTGGCAGCCGGGGGGACGGGCTGTCTATCCCTGTGTGCCGACAGCGATAGTTTCCTCCTCAGCCAGCCTGACCCTTGGACACATGGGGCCCCATGCTCAGGCTCTCTGAAAAGGAGAGACCTTCAAAGGTAACAGAAGTACATCAGAAGCTTTTTGGAGGCTGTTTGTTTGGGAACAATTTTCTACTTTCTTCCGTTGTTCACGTGAATTTATTTTTCAGAAGCATTTATTTAAAATTGTCTCCCGTGTGGTGACATCCTGCAGCCTTTTGGTTTTAGGCTGACTCAGCAATTCGCTGTTTGATGTTCATTGGGGTGGTTTGGTGCATGGTATGGGCATGGAAACGTGCTCCTGGTAGGGTCTTTTGGACACAAAATTACTTTTGCCAAAGTTCAGAGTGTTCTATGGTTTGGGAATTCCACGTTCAGCAAACAAATAATGCCGCTCATACCAGTAGGACAAATATTCTTCCAGATTTGCAAAAATATTAGTGGAACTCTTGAAATTCTGTTGGCCAGTCTAACTCACTTCCTGCGATGCTAAATGGGGACTGAAGCTGGACAGTTTTGTTGGATATTTGGCACATTTAAATAAGATTTTTTTTCATTAAATTAATTTCTTGTCAGCTGCTTTCTTTTCCACAGATTTTTCCAAGGGTGAGATATAGTTCAACTAAAAATCACTTCACTTGGTGTGATTTAATTTTTAGGCTGTTTACTTAAACACTATTGAAAAAGTGTTACTGTCAACCTTTTCTGCTGGAAGAGATGATACTGATCTTGGCTTATTGCAGCGAACTCCCCTTCTGCTGCTTCGAGTGACAGAGATGTCATTTTCCAAAGAGAAAACGCATTATGGTGGGTTTCTAGCCCAGCATTCTTTAGCCCTTTGGGGTCACATACACATACTGCAGCTGCTTGGTAATGCATTTCTGCACAAGCTACAGAAGGGGCTAGCACAATTAATCCAGGATATGGCAGAGTGGATTGGTGAGCTGCAAAACTAAACATGCAGATTATGGCTGTGAACGGCATTTACCTGAATAGTGGGTTTGGATCGGTAGTTGCAGTCCCGGTGGGGGACACTGTGCTTCCCTTGTCAGGGTGTAGAGCAGTTCAGTCTCTCCTTGGGCAGTGTTATGCGGCTGTACGTGCCACTGCAGCCTGTCGCCACACTTGTCATGGCTGTTGCCCCCCTTGGCCGTTTGTAGGTGCGTTTTACTAAGCTGCCATGGGAATGAGAAGTCAAATGCACAACGTCCTCTGAGTGGTGGCCTGTAGGTTCTTTGGTGAAAGTTTAATCCAGGGTTCTGTGACACCTGCTCCGCCTGTGAGAATGTTCGTGCTAAGAGAGGGCTGATTGCTCTTGTGATGGGAAAACAGCTACAGTCCCCTGAGCCCATCCAGCACTGCCAGCGGCAGCGTGCTTGGATCACACGTGTGAGACTGACACCGTGTGCTGGGCTGAACTTTGTGCCAAGTGGAGGCTGCCTCCAGGATTCTCCACTGAGGGCCTCGGGATCAGAGCAGAAGGATGGGATTAGAGCTGGGGTCTTAGGTTAATATGGGAAAACTGTGGAGGAACCACAGGATCTGGTGGGGTAAAAAGGAGGCTTATAAATGTCTGCAGTGAGGAGGAATATGTCTGTTTTACATGATAAAAGCTGACAGTAATTAGCCATAACTCTACCCAAGGTTTCCCCTGATTATTCAAGTTGTTCCGAACAGGAGAAGTTATTTGGCTGCATGTGAGAACTGGGGCTTGAGGTTTTCACTTGTTCGTTGCTTGCCATGTTCACCTGGAGACCGGAGTGCTGAGGTGCTCCTTGTGTGAACCGTCTGGGGGTCAGAATGATTGAACATGGTGAAAGAGCAGCATTTCACTTACAGAGAAGCCTGGGAGGAGACATTGTGTGAGTGACATTTGCTAAAACAGTGCGAGGGAGAGGTGTTGGAAGGTTTTGAGAGGATGGCGGTTGGTTATGCTGATCTTCTTCCTTAGTAGAGACCAGGACAATAGCTACTTTGTGATGGGGAATAGCTACACACACCATGAGGGGTCTGTGTGGGACTATGGGCACTAGAAATGGCCCAGCCTGGCAGCGTGGGCAAGTTTACCCACAGCAAGGGGAGCTCAGTTTGGTAATTTCACAGAGCTCTGTGTTAACATGGCTGGAGCCCCTCTGCCATGGGGACAGGCTGGGAGAGTTGGGGGCTTCAGCCTGGAGAAGGGAAGCTCCAGGGAGACCTTAGAGCCCCTTCCAGTGCCTGGGGGGGCTACAAGGAAGCTGGGGGGTCTTTTTCTAAGGGCAGGGAGGGACAGGACAAGGGGGGTTTAAATTGAAAGAGAGGAGAATGAGATGGGGCATCAGGAAGGAATTCTTCCCGGAGAGGGTGGGGAGCACTGGGACAGGTTGCCCAGAGAAGCTGTGGATGCCCCATCCCTGGGAGTGTCCAAGGCCAGGCTGTATGAGGCTTGGAGCAACCTGGGCTGGGGAAGTTGTCCCTGCCCATGGCAGGGGGTGGGACTGGATGGGTTTTGAGGTCCCTTCTGACCCAAACCACCCTGTGATTCAGTGTCTGCACTATTTTTTGTACCTAAGCTCATCTGCTGGTGGCCCAAGTGTCCTTACATCCAGATAGTTTTAGAGGGTTACATGCCTGACCAGCTGTGAACTGTAGTTCTGGACCCAGGCACAAGCTGTGGGCTGTCTGTCTCCTTCCTTTGCTGGTGCTGGTCCTGCTGCCCCATTCGTATTAGTGGGTTGGGTGACAGCAGTGGCTTTGGGTAGCCCTAAGGCTGCTGGGGTGCTGGGCAGAAGGGAAGATCACTCCTCTCTGCACCTGATGCTGGTGTCCCTTTTCGTGCACATCACAAACATTGTGGTGAGAAACCTCGTGCTGGGCGACTTGGACATAGTGATTCCAGAGGTTGTGCAACAGGGTACTGCGCACAGGAAGTTTGGCATTTGTAAGTGTGACCATCTGCTGTGAGAGAGCTGGTTTTGGCTGTAATCCGCTGTGCGTGTTTGGTGTTACTGATAGGAGAGAAGCAATGTGGTTAGCCAGGCACTGTACAGCGTGTCGTACATGAACCCCTCTGAAACTATCTGAATTCGAATACCCACAGCAACTGCTCCTGGGCCAATAAACAATTATCTTTGATTGCACTCAACCAATCATTCTGCGTTAGGATCACAGAACCACTTGAATCTGCTCATGAACAGGAAGACTCAACAGGAAGGTTGAGCTGAATGCATTAGGTAATACAAGGTGCTCACTCAACCCCTGGAAGCAGTGGAGCATCCTGCGCAACATCTCTCGCCTTCTCTGCAGTGCACGGAGGCACGTTAACAGGTACCACACAGTAGCTTGGGTTCTGAATTTGAAGCTCATCTTGAACGGGAGGCAGTAGCACAGCAGATTGACAGTTCTACTTGAGCTGGGGCAACGCCAAAGTCATGGAATAAGCACAACAGGAACATGTGTCTCTATAAACCCTGCAGTTCTGGGGAGAACAGTCTGAAAGGTTTTGAAAATTGGATCAGTGCAATCAGAGGTTCTTGTTCGCTACCTCAAATGAAATCCACTGGTGTTAATGGAGGAACATCCCTGTCCAAACCACTGGAATGGTTTTACCTCCATTAAAAAAAGGCACCTTCTAAACCCTGTGTTTTCTTCTCCTTTCCAATACCAGCTTCTTTTGCATGTTATAGTTGAAAATGTACACAGCACTGGTGGGTGACCTTCCTCGATGGACACAGCTACCTCGACGGACAGGCTGTGAGCTCGTGCTGCGTGGTTCCGCCAGCGCCTCCCCCCCTTGGCAGCCACGGTGGGCTGGAAGGGGGCTGGGAAGGGACCCCTGCCAAAAGCCACGGGCTCCACTCTGCTGAACGCATTGGCTAGGAGGCCCCTGAGTGCACGCAGGTAATTTTTCCTCCCAGCATCGTGCTTTTGTATGGAGGACTTGGGACAAAGGTACGACAGGTCTTCATGAAATGAGTTTTGAAGATCTGCTTTGAGTCGTGATTAGCTCTTCGTCACTCTGGCTTTCCGTCTTTACAAGTTTAGCCAGTGTCAGGGGAGTGACAGGGAAGACTGATGCTGAATGTACTGTCCTGTAGATGTGGAAGTTGCACGTGTCTGGTTCCAAGGGGCCCTCACTACAGAGCGGCAGTTCAGGGAGCAGTGACGTCTCATCGGATGAAATCAGCGGGTGACCAGCGGGAGCCTCGGCGGAAGTAGTGGGAGCTCATACGCGAGAAGGACTCACGTCTCAGTCTTTCCTGACACTGCTGACTGTAGCCAGTTCACAGCATCGTTTTGCCCCTCTCAGTAGGGTGGTACCGCTGTGTCCGTGTTCCTTGGCTCGCCCCTTGTCCGACATGAGGAGAAAGGACTGAGGGCTGCAGAGTGGCCGGGAGTGCGCTGGTGCTGCCCCAGCTGCCACGCGGAGGTACATGCGCTGCACGTGGGCTGCTCCCTGGGGCAACCTTCCTGGCACCACCTGAGGATGAGACCTCCACGAGGGGTGTCAGGAGGCCTGCAAGGAATTTCACAGGGACCAGGACAGGACACTTACTGAAAATGTTTGTTTGGAAGTAGCTGTCCAAGTGCAACCAGCTGTCAGTCACAGCCTTGGCTGTGTGCCCCTCGACCTTTGCTGCGGCTGAGGGATGGATTTGCACCATGGGTCACTGTAATGCTCCCTTGAAGCGATGCTGTGATTAAGAGCACAGATTTCTCCATTTGTCATACAAGAATATCCTATAACTTCGGAGGAGAACCACAGGAGGGGTGAGGATGGTTTTGACACCCCCACCCCACCACAATATGGTGAGATTATCGATTACTTGTCCAGAATGTCCTATTCTAAAACACACAGCAAAGGGTCATTGTTTCCCTAATTAAAGACCCAGGAGGCACCGTCAATTCTGCAGTATTTGTCAGCCGAGGACCATGAAAGCTGTATGAGGATGGTGTTTTTTGCTGCTCTATTTTCACATACAGCTTTGTGAGGTTTATACTCAGACCGGT
>NW_010272306.1:0-8258 GCF_000690775.1 Eurypyga helias
TCCGACGTAACGCACGTTCTTGGGCAGGAATAACCTGTTGGCGTTCTCCTGGTGCACTCAGCGCGCCACTCCCACCTTCTTGTTGGCAACCAGCGCCATGGTGGCGCGGCTTTCCTCTGCCTTCCCGCTCTTGGAGCGTGCCGGCTAGGCCCATGCAGGTTGTCTCCCTCGCTCCTCGAGGATGTGGTGCTGCTGCAGCCCCCCTCGTGTGTTACCCTTCAAGCATTCGTAGCGTAAGTCATCGCGCTTACAGCTCACACGCGCCGCTTTCTGTCAAGCTGTAGGCATTTATTTTTTCATGAATACCTTCGCTGCTCTGGAGGCACATCCACAGGGTGGATGAAGTGTCACGCGCACCTTTGGAAGGGATTTCTGCATCTCTGCCCTGCTCGCGGGTGATGTCTTTTGGGTTCAGCCTTGCGGGTCTGGGCTCGCCCGTGTTCACGTGAGCGGGTTGGTCGGGATAACCTGGTGAATGGTTTACCACTTTGGGGGGTGCAGAAGGGCTTGAATCGATTCCGGCAGAGCAGTAGGGTTGAAAGGAGTAAACGGAACAGTAACTTTGCCTGCTCAGCCTGATTTCCCAGGACACAGCCTGCCACCGATGGAGCTTTTCCATGGGGGGAAGGCGCTTGGGTCCTCAGCTGAGCCGTGCTCGGCAGTGCCGTGGGGTCAGGTCCCTCGGAGCGTTGGCTGCAGGGGGAGCTGCGTGGCCAGAAGTCAGTGAAAGCATCTTTTGGGCTCTGCTGGAACCAGGATGTCTTGGTGTCTGTTAGATGACTCTACGTTTGCTTTTTTCTGTTAACAACCCAGGACAGTAACGCAGGTTAATCCAACTGACTTGCTGAACGGCCAACCCATCACTCGATTCTTGGATTAATTGATTGGTTTCTTACCCATTTAACTGCTAACCTGCATGCTTGCACTGCTCAAGGTGAAGATTTCATGGAGCGCTGCATGAACCGATCTGTTCCTCTTGATTGCTGGCGTTTTGGCGAGGGGCGAGCAGCGTCCCGCGCTGGTGGTGTTACTGTTCGAACGCCCTACGTAACGAGACTGCTGCTTCTGTGCAAGCATGAAAGGTAAAATTCATCTGCTGCCTGAGAGCAAGTAAAACCCTTCGCAGCCATTTCAGTCAGAAGGTGGGGGGTGGAAGAACCCTAAATATTTCTCAGATGATCAGCAGCCCCAGGGCAGAATCAGTGCACCCGTTATCTAGGACATCAGTGGGGGAACAAGTCCCTTGCTTGCTCCAAGTCCCTGGTTTCAATGATTGCTCCCTATGTTTCCCCAGACTTGTTTCTGTTTCAGTTGAGCTCAAGCGCTCATCCTTTAGATCATCCTTTCTCAGGCTGACAAGTTGGGATTCTCCTGCGGTTGACTTGGATACCCCGTCCTACCTTCTATCTCTCGCGGTGAGCTAAGCTTGCCCTCTGGGTTAAGGCTGAGGCAGGATCTGAACGGGGCAGACGCTATCTCATCTTTTTCCCTATTTTCTTACTGTTGTAAGCTGAAGGGAGACGCTTGATCCGCAGGAGCTCGCTGGGAACGTGACGGCGGCAGTGAGGAAGCTGTTGCACCATAACTGCGACGTAATGGAGACCTGGGACAGGCGGGGTTGGTCAGCTGCCCCGGCAGGGAGATGCAGCAGGAGGCGAGCCCCTGAGGCTTTCTGCTCTAGGAGAGCCTGGTTTCCAACCGGAGCCCCTGCTTCCCTGCACCTCAGGCTCGGGGGGAGAGGATGAAGAGGGCAGTACCAGGTTGGGAGGTAGGGCCTGCAGGAGGGTGAGGTTTAGCTGGCTTTTACTGTCGCGTCCCCCATTAGGGTCTCAACACCAGTGTTGTGCTGCTTGTCACAGCTCCTGGCGCCTGTTTCATCTGAGCTTCATCTGTGTCGCTTGTCAAAACTTAAGCAAACAACTGAAAAAGGAATCTTTTAGCAGTGGTTCTGTGGAATTGCTTTTGGAGGCCTGTGTTTAGGGTATGTTGGCAATTTAGGAGTCCCAAGGACCAGCAGTTACCAGGGATGGGGCTGTGGAGGCCTTAGGGAGCCCCTGGTGCCAGCTGGGTTGCAGCCCTGCCACAGGAGCCTGGGCACTAGACACCACTCCCTGAGCACAGCAGGCTCTTCTCGCCCTGTCAGAGTAAGCACAGCTGCACCAAGAAAAATATGTGTATTTTAACAGTGAAGTTCTCAGTATTGACTCATGGAACAGATGGAATTGTTTTGCTAATTAAATGTACGCTATTGAATGCTTTAAAGAAAATTGGGGCGCAGAGCTAGGAAGGAAGGCTGGTGTAGCAGAAGTACGCGACTCGTGGGCTTGTAAGTAAAATGCTTTTTCATTGCACTCCCCCCTGAGGAGAGAAGGGCCAGCATTGTGTAAAAGAAACACAATAATCTTGCAGTAGGTGCACTTGCATTAGTATTTATCTTGGTCCTGAAAACCAGAATATATAAGTAGAATTACGAAATACATAGTGGTGAAGAGTGCATAGAATAGGTAGCGAAGTACTCTGCTCAAATATATTTAAAACTGGGTGGCAAGGGAGAGCAAAAATCGCTGTGTCTTTCAGAGTGGTCAAAGCTGTCATCCTGAATGCTGCAGAGCTCCCGGAAAGCGAGTGTAGAAGTCCCCCATGGTGGAAGTCAATTCACAGAACCACAGAATCTTTTAGGTTGGAAAAAGCCAGTAAGATCATCACGTCCAACCATTAACCCAGCACTGCTAATACAGACATTAAACCATGTCCCTGAGCGCTTCATCCACACGTCTCCTAAATACCTCCAGGGATGGTGACTCTGCCACTTCTCCGGGCAGTCCGTTCCAGTGCCTGACAACCCTTTGGGTGAAGACATTTTTCCTAGTATCCAATCTAAACCTCCCCCAGTGCAACTTGAGGCCATTTCCTCTTGTCCTAAACAAGGGGTAATGTGATTATCCCATTCTCTCATTTTTGTTGGTCAAAATTTGACCACTGGGCTATTCAGAGTCAACTCAGGTACCAGCAAAGCCTTTCCCCAGCATTCTTGAAATGACAAATTAGAGGAGAACATGGGAAAATGTGTCCACAGTCCATGCTGGCCCCTACCAGAAATGGGTAGGTGTGGGGAGGGGATCCGTAGCAAGACCTTCCCCGCTCCTGGTGATCTGTGGCTTGCACTTGTTTGAACCAGCAAATGAAAATGATAAGAAATGGCTTTCAGGCCTCCTGTGTTTTTTTTTCCGATTAGGAACCGAGCCTTTGTGTTTGGGGTAGAAAAAGGCGTATTGCTGCTGCCGCCTCTGTTCGTGGAAAACGGGCTCCCCCTCCTGTTACCGCAGGACAGGACCAGAATTGCTGGAGCTGCATCCTCGGAGGGTGCCAGGGAAACGAGCGCATCTCTCACCCTCTGGGTGCACCATCTTTGGTCGTGCCGTGCCTTCCGTCGTTCCATGCTGAGAATCCTGCCCTAAAATAATACCGAGTGTTTGGAAGCCGTCAGGTCCTTCACGCTTGCAGAGACGGGCTGCCGGGGTGTGAGCTGCCGATGATAGGACAGAGCTATGCTTAAATCTGGGCATGGTGGGAAGCCTGCGCGTGATGTATATGAAATGCACATAGTGTCTTCCTAGCCGATGAAATTCCAATTTTCACTGAGCAGCTGGGCAAATTCAAGCATCCTTTTTTCTTCCTGCACTTCCATTAGCCGTATTTCTCTTGGAAGTCAGTATAGGATACCAAAAATTCAAGGTTTTCATATACCTATAAATGCCTAAACACCTCCATCGTACAGTTTCTATTGTAGTGCTGAAAGTAATTTATCCAAACCATAACGGAGTTTTCTACAGCCTGTTCAAAACACGGTCCTTACCTGCGTGCATCTGCCTCACAAGAGTTTCTACACCCTTCTAAAAAATGAAGTACCTGTAAAACGCAGGCGTTTTCCTCACTTGAGCTCTTCGACATGGCCTGAGAGTTCCAGGAAGCCCAGGAGCAGGAGCAGGTCCGCGCGCGAATGGCGTCGCTGGAAATCAAGAGGCCGTTTGCCGTAATGAAGGGCGTCCTGCGACTTGCCCGTTTCGGGCTGTCACACGGCAAAACCAATTACATCCAATGCCCTGACAACCCGTGGGCCTCGCAGGGAGTCTCATGTTTCATTTACGACGGGTTGACGGTGAGCATCTGTGGCACTTTTTAACGCTGTGCCGGCATTAAGCCGCTGCAATACACCGAGCGCCACCTTTTCTTGGAGAGGGGTGTTGTGAAAGAGATGAGTAAGGACGAATGTCACGGCTGTCATAAGCAGTGCCGTCACAGTCCCCTTCAGTAACTTACCTGAGCCTTGAAAAAGAAAAGGAGGCGCCCAAGGTCTGGAAATGTAACCCGGAGATGGGAGGTACCGCAGGTCTGATGTGTAGCTCCAGCCTTCCTTACGGCAAATCTAAGCTGTGGTGGAAAACTACCAGAAGAGCGACTTCCATGAAGATAAATCTGCAGTGGGAGTAAAGTACACAGATTATGAAAGAACAATTTCCATTCAGACTGGTACTCTAATCCCCACGTGGATTCTCATCACTTTAAAGCAGTTTCCCATGTAAACTGAGATCCCAGCTTTTCTGAATGCTAAGCCCCGAATTCAGTTTCTGTTTTTTGTCCCTCTTTGTTCCTCCACACTGGATACACTCAGCTTCTACTGAATAACTACTGGGAAATGCTTAAACGGTGATAAAATTTAATATATGCTAGAAATGTTTTCCTAAACTCATTAAGAAAATAGGGAAACTTGTTTGTGCTTACCTGAAAATCTCCTTTCTGCGGATGAGGACAAGGTCCCTCCTTACAGCTGGTCAGCAGCAGGAGGGCAACACCCTTGTAGATCTTCCAGCAGCACCGGATTTACAGTTCCAGATATCTGAACTATATGGTAACCGTACAGGTTATGTTAAGCCTATTGGGAGGGAGTAAATATCCTCTCTCCTCTCCCATCGCACCCCCACAATTTTGCCTTTTACATGGAAATAAGGTTCCTGGGCCTTTGGATGCTGATTTGCTCTGTTCTGGACCAGATTTCCCCCAGAATGAACTGCTCTTACGAAGCAGGCTTTTAGGTTGAGAGGCCATCCTGTGTACTGAGACAACCTCTCTGGGAAGTACAGATTTGACCTTTGCTATCACCGTTTCCCTCGCAGCAGGGAGGTTCGCTGCACGGATAAGCTGACGGCGCTCACAGCGGGCAAGCTGGAGGCACCCCGAGGATCCCTCTCGCCAAAGAGGGATTGAGGGGGGGCGACTGTGTGCAGTCCTTTGGTTGGAGGTGAAATTGGGCTGTGAGGGGCTACTTCAAAGACACAGGTGAGTTTATTTTCAGCGCTGACCCCAAATGTCGCACACAGGCGGGCGCATCCACGCACGGAGCGGGCAGCAGGAAAAGGCTACAAGAAACTGCAGGGCTGACAGGAGCCACTTGCCTTTGTTTACTGGTCCAAATGCGGATTATTGTCCCCTACTGACCTGCTCAGCCATCTGTGGCAGTAAGTAGGAAGGCTGGTTTGCCCTGGGGGTAGGACCACCTGGGGTGGGGGCTGGGGCCGACAGCCTGTTGCAGCCTGAGCAGTCTCTGCTCCCAGCTTGCACCGTAAAGGCCTTCAGGTTGGCTAGAGGGTACCAAGTCTTGTTACAGTCGGGAAGCAGGGTGGTTTGGATTGCTCTGATGGTACATGGCTCACCCTTCACCCCGACAGGAAGGAATCACAGGATGGTTTGGGTTGGAAGGGACCTTAAGGACCTTCTAGGTCCAACCCCCCTGCCCTGGGCAGTGACACCTTCCACTAGGTCAGGTTGCTCAAAGCCTCATCCAGCCTGGCCTTGAACACTTCCAGGGATGGGGCAGCCACAGCTTCTCTGGGCAACCTGTTCCAGTGCTTCCCCACCCTCTCCGTGAAGAATTGCTTCCTGATATCTAATCTAAACCTCCCCGCTTTCAATTTAAACCCGTTACCCCTTGTCCTGTCACTACAGGCCCTTGTAAAAAGTCCCCCCCAGCTTCCTTGTAGGCCCCTTCAGGTACTGGAAGGTGCAATAAGGTCTCCCCGGAGCCTTCTCTTCTCCAGGCTGAACAAGCCCAATTCTCGCAGCCTGCTCCTCTGAGGAGTATTTCTGGGATTTTTCCCCTCTCCTCTCCTACACTTCCATCCATGAAGGTGAGTGGAGGAAGCAGCATCGATTTTTATTTCCTCTTTGAGATCATTCCTTGTGATCTTTCTTCATGGTGGCAGGGAAGGAAACAAATTTGTGGCACAAAGCTTTCAAGAAGCTGGCAATGGTTGGGCTTTGGCTTTTTTGTGGTCCCCCTGCTTGCAGTGCTTCAGGACCTCAGCCAGTCTGCGGATGATGCCAAGCTGAGTGGTGCAGTTGGTATTTTTGAGGGATGGGATGCTATCCAGAGAAACCTGTCAGGGACTCAGGGCTTGAGGACTGGGCCAGTATGAGCCTCATGAAGTTCCAAGAAGGCCAAGTGCAAGGTCCTGCACCTGGGTCAGGGCAATCCCAAACACAAGTACAGGCTGGGAGGAGAGTGGATAGAGAGCACCCTTGAGGAGAAGGACTTGGGGGTACTGGTGGATGAAAACATGGACATGAGCCGGCAGTGTGCACTGGCAGCCCAGAAAGCCAACCGTATCCTGGGCTGTATCCAGAGAAGTGTGGCCAGCAGGTCGAGGGAGGGGATCCTGCCCCTCTACTCTGCTCTTGTGAGCCCCCACCTGGAGTGCTGCGTCCAGCTCTAGGGCCCCCAGCATAAGAAGGACATGGACCTGTTGAATTGAGTCCAGAGGAGGCCACGAAGATGCTCCGAGGGCTGGAGCACCTCTGCTATGGGGACAGGCTGAGAGAGTTGGGCTTGTTCAGCCTGGAGAAGAGAAGGCTCCGAGGAGACCTCATTGCAGCCTTCCAGTACCTTAAGGGGCTACAAGGAAGCTGGGGGGGGACTTTTTACAAGGTCACGTAGTGACAGGACAAGAGGTAACAGTTTTAAACTAAAAGAGGGTAGATTTACATCAGCTATAAGGAATAAACCTGAGGCTGCAGAGGTTAGAAACGCAGGGATGGTGAGTGCATGGGGGCAGCTGGGTGAGGAACTGAATGTTACTGGGACTGACCGGATGCTCGGGGCAGTGAGTGGGTGCCAGGAGTCCCCAATCAGGCACCTGTAACTAGCAGCCACCTCTTGACTCTTCCCACAAAATGCATAAAATTGCTCTTGCTGACAGGAAAGGGGAATAAACCAGACTGACTGTGAAGAACCCAAGTGACCAAGTGAGGAACTCTAGAGCAATAGTCTACAGGGAAACTGTGCACCTTTTTCTAAAGACTGAATTGCCTTGCAACAAATGACACCTTTACTGCACACACAAGGGAAAAGGAACAGAAACGCTGCTCGCAGAGGACTGTTCCTATTGGCCGGGGATGGCAGATAAGCATTCCCAAATACATGGGGCAGAGTAAGAAGCCCTCAGATTAAAATTCATATTGCACATGCGTTTAAAGATTGAGTTAAGATTTATACATTCTTACCTGCAGCCTTTTCTAATCTTTTGAATGTGTCACTTCAAGGTGCTGCTTCTTCTTGTTTGTGTTACTAATGGCGTGTTGTCGTGTAACTAAGCCCGCATTCAAAATGTACAAGATGCAGAGGTTGTGCCGGAAGAAGTGTGCAGGTAGAAATGCCTAGAAGGAGGTTAGCAGCAGCTTTAGCTGCAGGCCAAACCTCCCTGTAACAGACTTCCCAGCCCAGGACAGCATACCAGTGAAGGGGGCTGGGTTTGGGCTAAGAGTGAGGAATGGAAGTCTTAATTCCACGGCTCTCACTACTGTGAGTCATGGCAAGTTTGGAAAAAATCTTCACTGCTGTCTCTTCATAAGCATAATAGTGCTATGAAGCTTGTTAATGTCCAAAGTGTTAGAGATGTTTAAGGTATTACTTAAGTGATAAGCACTTCTTGTAAAGGCTCACGTAATCGCTTCTCATCAGAACCGTAATGTTTTCTTGTTTGGCTTATATTACCTCAAACATAATCCTTTGAGATCTGTGTGCATGTATAAATGTACATACACGAAGAAGGCAACAAATAAGCTCTACTATGGTTCAAAACAGCCTCATCTGGGCAATGTCTCTGAGCCAGGCAAAACTGAATAGAGTGAGCACAGCCAGAATCAGAATTGCCTCTTCCCTCCTCTCAAGCAGACACATCTTATGTACTTGAAGATGTATGTTC
>NW_010272307.1:0-6322 GCF_000690775.1 Eurypyga helias
GGTACCTGGAGGGGCCGGCCCTGCCCCTGCGCCATGACGGCTTTGTGCTGCCGCCGCCCGCGGCGCGTGCCTCTCCCGCCCTGCTGCTTCGGAACTCGGCACGCGCCGATTCCGCTACCTTGCCCCAGAGATGCAACTGATTTCAGCTCGTCTAGGAAATCTGTAGTAGTCGAGCTCTTGCTTCATAAACAGACAGAGTACTGGCCTTAGGTGAACATCCCCTCAAAGGAAGAGCATTGCACGAGGGGCAGAAACGCCAGCATCCACGCTACTCGTCTCGTACGATAAATCACTAACTTTCTGCGTTCAACCCACAGCCAGCACTCCAGCATCACTGCACGCACGGGGAGCTGCGGTACATCCGAGCGAAAGCTTGGCTCGGCATCAGAGCTGCTGACCTGTACCAACTGACACATCCACTCTTCCCCCCCAGGGAAGAGGACGGGATGCAGGTTGGCACGGGCTAGAGGCCGGGACTGAGGCTGGTCTCACTCGTGACATTGTTCTCCCACTATGCCCAGTGCTCAGTGCAGTTGAGTAAACCCAGTGTCAGCCAAACACCTTCAGCCTTAACTCCAACACTGCTGGAAGCTGTGCGTTAAGCCCTAGGCATTCCAAGTAAAAGCCGCAGCTAGTTTTAAAAGGGACTAGATGACTCTTGCTAAATTTTTTCAAGACATAAGTATTATGATAAGAATGAATAATCATTATATGTAATAAAGCATGAAAGACAAAAATGACATGTAGCAGTTTATAAACTGATTGCCAGAAGGTTCAGGGCCGGCTCTGCAGTAGTGTGAAGCACAGCTGTACGTACACACACACCAGCAAGCTGCACTGTGCCTTTCTCCTAAGGGGATTTTATTTTCACTGTTTCTAAGAGAAGGCAGTGACATATAAAGCCTTAACCGAACCAATCCCAAGCATCAGTCTAATTCATTATCATCACTAATGCACAACACGTTTTGGTTTTACCTAAGGATAAAGCTTTCTCTCTGGACATCAGGAACACGCTCTGGCTAAGGTACGATTCAATGTAAAAATTTAGATTTCATTGTATCTAACAGTGAGAGACAGGCCAATCCAGAATGCCCAATACACTTCCCTGGTTTGGAAATTGTGCTGTTATAATAACTTCTTAGCAGAGCTTAGTCAGTCTGCAAAGTGTTACAATAGTTCTGAAAATCAATAGGGTCTACCAAAAGCTTTCTAGGCTTGTACAGCAGTTTCAGACTTCCGAGGGAAACAGATTATGATGTATTTTTAAAACCAGTTATTCACCCACTGAACCAGACAATCTGCGTTAATGTGCTAAATATACGTAGATACATTTACACAAGTGCAAAAACATTCTCATTAAGTGCTGTTGTGTTTTTTTAATTGAAACTTCTGTTGTAACGGCTATTTCTCAGTCTACAGCATCTCAGGAATTTTTAACCTTGAACCCCCAAGGTGATATGTAACCTCATTGCTCCAAAATCAGACATGTCTAAATCCATCAGTTGCAAGAAAAAGCACTAAAATGAGGCAACGTGGTATGCAGCATTTCTACAGTCTGACCGTAACCTAACGAAAGCGAAGGGATTGCATTCCACACACAAGGTCTGTGGGAGAGTACCTATATTCTCCTGTGCATAGTGCCTAGTGCTCTGCATCCTCAGCCATAACAGAGGCTCCACCGATCTGTGGAGGTACAAATAAAAACACATTAGAGCTCAGGCAATGGGTTTTTACCCACTACAATATTTATAAGCTGAGTTACAACGTCTTAAAAATAAAAATGGAAAGCAAATGGAAATGTCAGCAGACCTTTTACTAGAGTGTTGAATGGGGTGCAAAACACTACCTAACTGTGCCTCCCCTGCTGAGCTCAGATGCCAGGCATCCTACGAGCTCCGAGATTCCCAGCAAAGCTCAGGCAGGAGCTCAGGAATGCTGCTCTCATGAGGCAGGACTGAGAGCTGTTGGCAAGGTGACCACACCCAGCAAGAATTTGTAGATGGAGAAACTGATGGTACTGAAAATTGCACCATGACCTAAGGCAGTGGCTCTGCTCCACGGGCACATCTGATTATTGGACGGCACCGATGTTCCACAAATAGCTCCCTGCTGAAATGCCATCCTAGTTCACTGCTGGCTCCACGCAGGGGCACTGGGGACACCAAAGCAATCAGAGGGCATCTCCCCGGTGCTGATGTTCAGCTGAGGGGACAGAGCTACAAGGTACACTGGTGAAGAGGAAAGTACCCCAGCATTCCCAGCCCTTCCCCATGGCAGAAAGCCTCGCCCTCTGCTTGTTCTGGCAGCAGAAGGGAGCACACACCTTCCGTAGCACTCTTCCCAAAGGCCACAGCAGTGGTACTATGAAGTCCCTGCCACTAACATCCTCCTCATCCCTGGAGTAAACTATCTTCTATTGCTTCTGGGGACAAGACACTTGAAAACAGAGAAGAGGAGAACTATCAAATCTCCAGATTGATGGAGGAGGTGAACCAGCTTCCGTATCACAGCAAAGGAGTGAGTATGGTAGAGAGAGATGGAGAGTTTGTGGGCATCTGGGTTGGAAATACTGTGACTGGCACTTCCATGGGCCACGGTGTTCAGACAATGCTGTAAGGAAAGACTGTTTCACAGTCTTAGGCCTATCTATATTTTTTTATGGTTAGAATCCTGACAGCACACCTCCCCAGTAAAGTGAGCTAAGTGCGCATCAGGGAGGAAAGGTGTTGTAACCAATGACAAGATAAGAGCACGCGATAGGAGTGGGTGTAGCTGAAGTGTGATGATTCTTTCCCAAACCACAAGGGACTATAATTTCAATGATATATTTCTAGCCAAACCATACACCATAGTTTAACGAGCAACAGAACCCTCTAGGCTGTCACAGTGTGTGTGAAAATATTCTACTATCTGTCATATTTCAATTTCACATTAATCTTGAACCATTCTCACTGAACCTCCCTCTTAACTCCAAGGTAAAACCTGGAACGGAAAAAGATTATGCTGCCCGAGTGCTGCTGAGAAGCAGCAGGGTTCATGCCGTGATCTATTCACCTACATAGGAAGATCTTCAAACCAAAAGGGCAGGTATTTGTACAAAACCTGCGAAGCTCTCGCTCCCTCATGGAACAGGTTAGGTCTGTATACTGAAACCTATCTGGGATCACTGCCATGTATTTAATACCACTCAGCATTCACCCACAGCTGCATGTTGACAATCCTGTGCAGACAGGAGTTGATAAATCCTCAGAACTCTCTGGCAAAATGTGCTATTTTCAAGCACTTGCTCATTTCAGAGTCCAGTGAAGAATAAGTGCTATGTCTGAATAAAAGATTATGGCAGTGTTTCTACTTGCCAGAATGATTCAGGGATATGCACAGGAGGCTGTGAAGCATGCTCAGTGTGGGGATTTCGGTAAGTGGCAAGAACACAGTAGCTAACTGAAAGCAGCTTTAACTCTTCATGAGCTGCTTCAGACCAGCTCATGCTAGTCCTGTCCAGATGAAAGAATGTGATTTTATTCTTTATGTAATCAAAGGAAAGCCACCAGAATTCACAAGCACAGACAGGAAAAGATGAAAAAGCCTGCTTATCAGAAGCTGTCACCAGAGCACCATATTGAAAGAAGGCTCTACACGTAAGAGAAAAAAAACCTCAACCTATGTTAAGTAAATACTGAAAGTATAAAAACTAAACAAACAAACCAATCCTACTAAATACCAGGGGGTTTCGGAGGTGCTGAGCATTTGCAGCCTACAGACAAGCTCAGAATTTGGATGTCCAGCATTTCATTTCTGGAACACCCCCTAACGCACCTCATGCTGGTCATACACAATTAAGGACTCAGCATCAGCACCCACATTTAAGAATTAAGCCCAGATCTGTCTTAACACATGAATTTTTACTGCTCTTCAAACTTTACCAAAGTGGATTAGTTTGACTTAGAACTGGATTAAATCCCACTGAAAATGATTGATCTGAAACAATGACCTTTCACTGTAGAACATAACATGAAAGACTTCGGGGATAAGACTAATGAAGTGCTGAGATAAAACAAAATGCCTTTGCCAACATTTTCAAAAGTGGCCTCTTATTCTGGGTCCCCTATTTGAGTTGCTGCGTAAGTGCTCATTTCCTCTGAAAATGAGGCCCCAAGCAAGTTGAACCAGGCATCCAGAACAAAAGACTCCCTGAAAATATCGTCCTTGAAGTTGCATCTCCCAACATGTGTCCCAAGTGGGCCTCGGATGCGTCCATTCACTGACTGTGACAGCTAGCAGGAACTGCCAATGGGATGGAAAGCAGGGAAAGCTGCTTCTCATGTCATTAATCCTCTAGCACTGTAGTGGATGAGCTCAGTTTTCACCAGCAGCTGCCACGCAGGTCCTCCCTATGGCCATTTCTATACCACACTTCTAACTTACAGCTACTGATAGGCAACAGCTCAGCCTCTGACCTTGCCAGTTTTAGGCCTGTCTGTCATACTGCCAAGAGGAAAGCTGTCTATAGCAGCAGTGCTGGAAAATATGAATGCCTGCCTACTGGGGAAGTGTCCTTTGCACCCCAGGGACAGCTAAGCAACAGAACTTCCGAAAGTGCTCCTAGATTTCCAGCCCCTTTCTGTGATCCATTAGCACACACACGTACTGTTCTTTGGGCCCTTATATGCACTGTAAGATAAAAAAGGCTTTGTTTTCTCTATCTAGGGCAAGCTCCTTCCTTTGCCATGCCGTGTTGAGGAGGAGGAATAACAGCAGGTACAGCACATTCAGCTCAGGGCAGGTCAGCCACGTGCTCAGAGTACTTCTAATTACAGCTCCCAGGAAGAACAACACAAACACACCAGAGTTTGCTACATATGGCTGGATAGGGAAACCAGAACATGGCAAGGATGAAATCACACCTAGGAAACAAGGTAAGAGGAAAACTGAACAATTCAAATGCTAGCCCAATGTGAATACAGTATAACAACTCCACTACGCTGTCCTTCAAAGATTAACTCCACCCAGCAGCACAGGCAGAAAAGGCCAAATTCTCAGCATCACTGGCGTTCAGCAGATTCCCTTGATCTTTTCCTCTACTGCGTGGCATGGATGGGGAAGCAGCAGCCTACCTCTGAACTCTGCTCAGCTACCTGTAACTCAGTGGGCCGGTTTTTGTGAGATCATCTGTAGGCACAGCTTTCAAATTCTTGTCCAAATGCAATTAGCTCCTCAAAAGACTTTTGTCCAGCTTCAACATCCAGGTGCCACGGGGCAAAGAGGCTAGTGGGCCAGAATATACTGTACTTCAACCACCTGACTTCACATCTCTTAAAGAGAAATACTTTTAATTTGCTGGGTTTCACATATCAAGCTTTGAATCATCTAACATCTAAATTTCCGAAAAGTCATAAGTTATTTCATCTGGGAAATGACCTAAAAAATTCATTACTTCTCTAGAGAACAACTGTGCCCAATTTGGAAATGAAATTCATTAAGTGTAAGAGAAAAAGCTTTAATTCTGCTTTAGCTGCAAAGCCTTTTTCAGATTTAAGTTTGGGAAAGAGACTTGTCGTTCTAGCACGCCTTAGGAATTCTGGCAAATTGAGCCTCTTCTAAATTAAAAAGTCAATGACTGTTCTTGAACTATTTAAAAATCTTACAAGGCTCTAGGACACTGGTATTGTCAAGACTGTAGAACAAAGGTCAGTTATCTCCTAAACCAAATACCTGCATTCCCTAGCAGGGTTGTTTCCTTAGAAATATTTAAATTTTGAAAGATGGGTACCTACAGTTTCCATATAGGTAGCGTTAATCTACGCTTTATCATCTTCCCTGGCAGGGAACAGCACTAAATATTTGAAAGGAACTGAAATATGTCTCACTAAGAGAGGCATCATTCCCCTTTACTCCAACACATCATCAGGGTATCCACCCTGGCTTTCATCCACGTGGATCACACACCACTGACTGGCTAAATCACAGTAATCGCAGTGACATGTCCCTTCATTAGGTGTGAGAAATAAAGTACCTTACTTGGGATGTCATACAATAATCTATCACGATCCAGTGCGGATTTTGCTACCGGGGCGCTGTTTCTGCATGAAAGCCGTATCCTCTTTCCTTTCCACCACAGGCCGCAGGGAAGCGCAGCCCTTGCCCACCACAGCGCCAACACCCGGTAAAGGGGTTTTACGCGGCGCGGCTGGGACCGCGGTACCTTCCGCCTGCGGGCAGCAGCAGCAGCAGTGCCGGGTACGGCTGGCTCCTACGCCTGCGGCGTTACTGTCCCCGCTCTCGGAGCGCCCCGAAGCTCCCTCAGCCGGGACGGCCGCACCCG
>NW_010272308.1:0-10563 GCF_000690775.1 Eurypyga helias
CGTTCTGTGATTCTAGGATTCTATGTCAGAAGAGCACTTGCAGACAGAAATGCAAGGCATATGCAGGTACCTGTGTCTCAGAAACCTCTTGGCTACATGACTGCAACTGAATAGCACAATATGTAATTTTACAAGCTGATTAGTCTCTGGCTGTGGATTTTAGCACACCCTGAAGTTACCTTCTAGCAGTTGACATAGTCTTTTGGCATCTCCCGTGTTCCTGTCAGTGTTCCATGTTTATGTGCAGCTCCACTGGCAGAGTGAAAACGACAGGCTGAGAGGTTTTGAAAAGCGGTGATTTGGGGCTGGGCTGTCTCGGTGTCAAAGGAAATCCAGAGGGAGAAGCCTGAAGTAGGTATAGCTCCTGCCCACCTCCTTGTCCTGTCCCTTCAACAGGCGCAGAACAATTGTACAAGAGCTATCATGTGTCCATAATATGACTGCAAAGCGTTAGTGACAGCCTTCCACCGGGAAGGCAAGGCAAGGCTCTGGTTACCTTTCCTAGCACCTGGGCTGAAGATGAAGTGCGAACTAAGCTCTAGGTGCAGATCCGAGTGTGTGCAGCCAGAAGCAGAGGGCTCTTGCGTGGCCCCTTGGTGGCTTTAAAACCAGAAACCGTTACTTTGAATTCACAGCTTTGGGGACAGACTGTGCAGCAGCTGAATCATCTTTGCTCCGGAGTACGAGGAATACGCAGAGCAGGCTGGCTGCGAGTTCAGCCTGACCCTGGCTTTATGGCCGAGGTCCTGAATCACAGTCACCAAGTCCCCAGGTAGTCAGTGGCGAGTGCCGAGGGCAGGGGGTAACGCTGCCCTTCCAACAGCAGGTCACATCGCCAGAGTCATGCGTTCATCCCTGTTGTGAAAATTAGCTGGATGCTTTTGTCAGAAAATCACTTTCCATCAGAAAGTGCCAGTGTGAGCAAAATCCTGGGGTTTTGTTGGGGAGGCACGTTTCTGGGAATGCTGCTCTTTTGCCAGAATTATTCTCAGGGAAGGCTTCTTCATTGCACAGTGATACCTGGGACAAGAGATGGTGGTGACCCAGCACCGAGTTCTCCAGTTGCTCCCACATGCTGGGATGGAGCCAGCGGCAGGCTTCCACCCCGCTGGCTTCACAGCAGGAGCTGGGTCTCTCCGGAGCCGGGCAAGCGTTCCAAGTGTTGGGGCATTGAATATTTGGAAGTGGGGTGGGGTCTGTCCTCTGGCCTCATCCTTACAGCCGGAGACGAGGGGAGCTCCCTGAGCTGCTGGGCTGGGGACTGTCTTGCTCTTTGCAGTACCCATCCAGGCTGTGGGCAGACCTTGTGTAGCAGCCTCGGGGGCTTTGCAGGTCCCTTAACAGTGATTTCTGGTGCTGAGACCTCGGTTATGCAAGAATTTCAAGTCACAGATCTTTGTTAAAAAAGGGTTTGATCCGATGTGCACAGAGAAACACTTGGAATACATAGGGCAAAAGGCTCAAGTAACAAGAGGCGAGTGGAATACAACCAAAATAGCATTGTAGAAATGTCATGATTTTAAAGCTTATGTAAGGATTTTTGTATGCAGTGCCTCCCATGTTGGTTGGTTTGGTTTTTTCTTAACATGTACATCTGACTTCTTCCCTGCAAGTCCTGTGGAGTTGCTGACCATACAAAAATGTGCGTGCAAAGCAACACAAGGACTGGAGCGGTTAGAGGTGATCTGGCTTTCGACATCTTCTAATGCCGGAGGGGGGGAGATGGCGTCAAAGTCTGCAAGAATCTAGATGAGAGTCAAGAGTTTTTTCTCAGGAGACCAGAGGACGAAGGCAGGGTCAAGAAGTCAGACAGCGGAGAATTTTCTGAGGTGCAGCACAGGGAAGTACCAGTGAAAGGGGCGCTGCAAGCCGAACCGGATCATTCCTGAAAGATGCCTGCAATTTTGAGGCAAACCAATACAGAGCAATGAGTGCAGCTAGCTTTGAACTCCGGTGACACTGGCTTTTCTTTTTGTAATTTTCCTTTTGCCAGAGCAACCTTTGGCAAAGAACATGTTTCTCCAGAGGAGAGATGCTGCGGTTGGCGTTTTGACAGCAAATTTCTATAAATCCTAGTGAAGGAGACTCACTTTAATTTGACTGCATAGAATTACTCACTGAGACTGTCCTTCTTTACTTTTTTTGTGCCCTGAGTTGACATTAGTATATGGTCCCAAAATCCTCTGCAACTGCAGATATTTCCCCTTACTCATGTAATTTCTGCACAGGAAAAAAAAAATCAATTCCTGATTTGCTTTTTTTCTGTGCGTCTTTCTGGGCATTTTTGTTTTATTTTCTTGAATGGAAAAAAACCCTCAAACCATAAGCAGAGTTCCAGTATCCAGTTGGACTGTAATACATAGTTAAAAGTTTTAGAAAGAGGAAAATAGCTTTATTATTATTATTTATTACAATGCTGTAATCAAGGGGAAAAAACTGCAAAGAAGAGCAGCTGCAGCTGAAAGAAACAAAGCACAAAGAGACGTGAAACATGTTTTTTGCTGTTAGCGTTTTTGATTTCCTGTGAGGATAATAATAGGTCGTACGTAGATGAAATATGGTCCAGGGGACAGGAAGGTATTTAATAAGTGAAAAAAAGGCCTCTGGCAGGTTAATTGACACACAGGTCTGTTTTCTAAAAGCCTGTTCAGACCCTCTTATTCTCAGGACAGCCTTCGGACAGAGCCTGGCTTGCTGAGATTGTAAGAGGTCAATAATGACACTGAGAAAGACCAGCAATTTGCTGAAAATAATTATGCATTAGATAAAAGAGGGGATTGTTTCATCCCATTAAAATGAACTCTGTGTAGCAGAGCATTATCGCTCCACTCTACTGAAAGTAAACACTTCTGCGTTCACAATGTTTGCTGCCAGCTGTGGAGAGTGGGAAAAAAAAAAAATCAGCTCTTCGTTACAGCGAGGGGTGGAGATGCCAGCTTCGTTCCGCGGTGCCGGATGACCCGAGCTCCAGACACCACCAAGCCTCTGGTGCTCAGCTGAGTCCCAGGCTGCTCCTGCGCTTGCAGTTTTGGTGTAGCTCTGCGGGAAGACTGGAGACAGAAATAGCAAAGCTGTAGGTTTGTGAACCTACACAGGATAAACACGTCGGAGTGTGGGAGGGCAGATGCAGTCTTCCAAAAGTCATCACTGGTAGGCTGTTAATGAGGTACAATTTTCACTCCTGTTTGCTCCCACACCAAAACTCACATACGGAAGGGCTTTGGAGAGTTTCCTTTCCTTGTGCACCAAAGGGAGAGCACTGGGGACATTAGGTACCAAATTAGCTATCAAATGCCTTAATACCTTTGTAGCTCTGTTCCAAGGCTAAATTCTCCATAGGCTTCACTGACTATCCTTAAGCTTTCAATGGCATGACAATTATAGACATGCACATCAGAATCCAGAATGCCTCCCGCCAGATAGGTCTCTTGAGGCAAGGTACATCTGAGTTTCCATACAGGTGGTCCAGCTGTACCTTTCAGAGAAAGCACATCTGCACACTGGCGGATTTTCCTTCTTGTCATTTCTGCTGCTTTATCCAAGCCATGCATCTGTGGGTTGTCTTCCTGCCACCTTAGCCTGATCCTTTTATGCAAGGATAGTATCGGGAGCTGCAAATCACCCACAACTATTGCCCTCGGGTGTGAGATGGAGCATATCCTTATGAGAGATTCCCAGGCAGCAGGGCTGTGGGACAAATCGCTCTGAGGGCTGGTAATAGGGTGAGAAGTTACAGTGGCACAGGCTGAGTCCTTCCACTACCTTGTGAGGTTTGGCTTAGACCCAGGGCCAGACTTTTGTGGTGGTATGAAAGCACCTTGGGTTTGCATCTGATGGGAGAGCCTGACAGCTTAATTACACTCTGATAGGACTGAAGCCCTGAAAAACAGTATGTTTCATCCTGTGTGTTGTGATTGTGACAAAAATACTTATGATGAGATTAGTTTGGTGAGGCAGATATAAATTGAGGTCCTTCTAGTCTTCGCACCTATCAAAATTATGAAGTTAAAGACAGGCTATCTGAGCTACTACACTAGTAGAACAAGATGATCCTCCCTCCCTGCAATATGCTTAAGATCTGGACAGCAATTTCAGTGGGACAAGTAATTTTTCTCTCCCTATCAGCCTGACCCCCTGGGAAACAGTGGGAGGTACATCATATAAATATTGAAAATGGAATACAAGAAAAATCAAGAAATACAAGGAACTACAGTCTTTCACTGTGTTTAATACAAGGACCATAAACACCAGCTCTGAGGATTCCTTTTTTTCCTACTGACATCTCTTTAGTCATTGCCCAGAGAAGCTGTAGATGCCCCATTCCTGGAAGGCCAGGCTGGATGAGGCTTTGAGCAACCTGGTCTAGTGGAAGGTGTCCCTGCCCATGGCAGGGGGGTTGGAACTGGATGGTCTTTAAGGTCCCTTCCAACCCAAACCGTTCTGCGATTCTATGATTGTCTCAATCTCCCCTTAAGCGTGAAATGGGGAGGATGCCTCGGCGTTTTGGTTATCAAACTGAGGTAACGCAAGGCTTCATGCTCAATGTGCCGACACTGCTCTTGCTGCCGGCAATGTGTATCTAGTCACTCCCCCACATTCTGGGGAATGCTGTGGTAGGTGAAGAAGGCAAAAGTCTCATCGCTCATTTGCTGTTTTCTTTCACAACAGGGAAAAAGCTGTGCACAAACACTTAGCAAGGGATGAAGTTAGGATGTGGTGCGGTGCAGTAAAAATTTCCTTGCCTCTGCCAAGCAAAAGACACCTGCAGTGAGCATGTAGGCAGAACTGCTTATAGACGTGCCAGGTTCTGAGCTTCTCCCGTGGTGAAATGAGGACCAGCTTGACCCAGCCCCACCACTCTTGAGTGGTATTTTATTGCTGTAATTTAGCACAGGAGAACAAAATGAGGTTTTTACATTGTTACCTAATACTGTTGCATTCATGGGGGTCATGCATTCCATTACCATGGATGGATTCCTACATGCTTATGAGTGTTCTTATGAACTGTTCAGAGTCAGACTGGCTCACTGAATAAATATACATCTCCCTTAAATAAATATACACTTGTCTTCCTCTCAAAGCCCCCAGAGCCTTAACACTTTTATATGAGTATTTACAGAGGAAACAGCACTAGCCCTATAATTGTCCACATCAAAATCTATTTAGAGAACCTGATTATTATTCATCTGGAGTTACTAACAGGAATGTGGCAGAGAATTGCCATAGTATTTGCGCTGTTGAGTTAACAATCAAAGAGCAGCCATCACCAGCGTTATTGTTTATTACTGTTCCAATGTGCCAGGGCTGGCTTGTTTACAGGCATCATAACTAAAGAACCAGAGTTCTCTTTATTTTCCACTAAGGGAGCCTGAAGGGAAGAGCACCTCTTCCAGTGCCTTACAAAGCTTGGGGAGGGCATCGGGGTCATTAGTTGCTGCAGGTGAGGTAATTGAAAATGCTTATCACTCCACCCTCCCTCTGTTCTTAGGGGACTTTTTCTTTTAGAAATACCTGCATTTTGTCAGTACTTTACATAAGCTTTTGAATATAGGGCCAGTGTCTTAATGTTCCCTGGAATATAGAAAACATTGCACATTCTGTCAATAATAGATAATAGGTAACTATAAGCACGTAACATAAAGCGCCATAGGTGTTTGTGAGCCATTTATAAGCAATTTATTATTGATCAGGAAGGGAAGGAGGGATAACCAATTCATTAAAATCCATGAAGCCTGTATAATCCTGTCTAAGGGGTGTTAAAGGCTCTGTTAGAAATTAGATGTGAGCCACCATTCTTTCAGCAGTGAGCTGTCTGGCCGACAGCTGATACCATCGCACCAAATTCTTGGCACCCTCAGGATACTCCTGAGCTTCATTGACCTGTCCCACAGCCAAACATGTAGCTAGGAGCTCTGGTTTTAGTTATCCATTCCAGCTGCTCTTAGCAGTGATGATTTTACTTTTGTGGCTCACCAATTCATATCGCTTTCACGCGGTGCTTGCTTTTAAGAACTGCCACTCGCTGTTCCTTTGGTTTGCTCCCTGGCTAAATCTTTTTCTTCCCCCTTTTCTGTGTTTCCCACTCCTCCCCAGGGCGAATGCTCACGGAAGTGCTATGACATCTTTGTGCTGGAGACGGTGTGCGTGGCATGGTTTTCATTTGAGTTCCTGCTGCGATCCATCCAGGCGGAGAACAAGTGTGCTTTCCTGAAAACCCCACTCAATATCATCGACATCCTGGCCATCTTGCCTTTCTATATCTCTCTCATTGTGGATACGGTCTCCACAAAAAACAGCAGCAAGCCCAGTGGCGGAGCTGGGAACAAGTACCTGGAACGAGTGGGCCTGGTGCTGCGCTTCCTGCGGGCTCTGCGCATCCTGTACGTGATGAGGTTGGCCCGGCACTCGCTGGGGCTGCAGACGCTGGGGCTCACTGTGCGCCGGTGCACCAGGGAGTTCGGGCTCCTCCTGCTCTTCCTTTGCGTCGCCATGGCCCTCTTCTCGCCCTTGGTGTACTTGGCTGAGAGTGAACTGGGAGCCAAGCAAGAATTCACAAGTGTCCCCACCAGTTACTGGTGGGCTGTGATCTCCATGACAACTGTTGGCTACGGGGACATGGTGCCTCGTAGCATCCCTGGACAGGTGGTAGCCCTGAGCAGTATCTTGAGTGGGATTTTGCTGATGGCTTTCCCAGTCACGTCCATCTTTCATACCTTTTCCCGTTCCTACAGCGAGCTGAAGGAGCAGCAGCAGCGAGCAGCAAGCAGGCAGATGCGCCAGCTAGAAGAGAGCACCAAACTCCCAGGTGGTGACAGTGCACAGGCGATCAGTGTCACGTTCCTGCTGGATGCTGCTGAGCAGAAGGGTCAGCCTTCCGTGGACCAGGAAGCCAAGAGAAGTTGTTGACTCTGAACAGCCGAAGACGTATGTTGGCAGCACAAGAAGCAGTGGACAAGGGGGGCAGTTCTGCAAGAAGAACCTCCTGAACTGCATAAATGAGGGGCAGACACACACAAGGTTGTCCCTAAAGACCGACTTTTGATCCTAGGGGCCCACTGAAAAATGCCTCTAGAAACTTTACCAAGTACAGCTCAGCTCCATCGCTTTCCGTAAGGCATCTCCTTTCCATTGAAGTATTTCTGGCAACCTGCAAGGAGCAGCCACTGAATGTAGCCAGCCGGGAGAACGTAAGGGGGAGCACAGCCTGCACCGGGGGGTGCCGTTTGGCGGAGCAGCCAGCGTGCCGGCTTGGCCCCGTTCCGTGGGCCAGGGGCTGAAGGAGGGGGCTCTCCGTGCAGCGATGCCCTGGGCAGAGGGGGTTTGTTTCGGCAGCTCCGCCAAGGAACACACACCTCAGAGAAGCTGAGGGATGAGGGCTAGAGAAGGGCAGAAACTTTCCCAGGGGCTTGGTTTTGCCTGGTTTAGAGATGAGGCAGTGCAGCCTGGGCTGCCAGCTCCGACTTGTGCACTAGCACAGTGTGCATCGTTCAGTAAACGCGCGTGTTTACCACCCTGAGCTTCGTATCTTAGCCCCGTGACAGAAATACACATAGACAATCTTCCTGACTATGGGACTGACGGTTAACTTTTTTTTCCCTTTGCTAACAGCTGATTATAACAAATACCTTTACAGATGACCCCATTTCTCCACCTTCGGTTAACTATTTCCATCTCTCATGTATCAGAGAACCTGTTTAACGGCTCATTAAGCTTGACCTGTGTGCGGCCCGAGAGGGGGAGGGCGATACTAAACCAGCAGTGACTCCCAGCTCTGCGTGCCCTCCCTCAGCAGTAGTGGCTGCACTGGTGGCAGTCGTGCAAAAGGGAATAGTCCAAGCCCTGGGCAGGCCATGAGATGCCTCCAGCGGGCTCTGGCCCAAGCTCCAGCGTGGCAGCTCTGCTCTGTTAGGAATAATCCTTCTTTATTATTATTTCCTACTAAGAAGACAATCCTGTCATCTAAAAATCAGAACTATTGTTCTTAGTCGTCTCCCTACTTCTCAAAAGATTTAAGAAGTAAAGTTAAAAGGGAATCTGAACCCTCCCTAACTTTCAACTTAAAGGGAAAATGAATCATATGGTGGCATCTGCATGTTTGTTTACTGATACCGGCCCCAAGAGCCCCCTCAGCCCCCTCCGTGGTGGGGCTGTGTAGCTGGTCCAAGTCAGTGCGACGTGTGGGTCCGTTCCCTGCTCCTGCAGGTGGGATGTGATCAGGAGGTGGAGGGAAAGGGAGCACAACTGCCTCTTCTACCCGTGTCCCCATTTGTATCAAAGCCACGCCGTGTCACCCTCGGTATTCTCCTCCTGCCAGGAAGGGAACAAAAGCCGATGCAGTGAAGGTGGGATATGTCTAGGTCGGGGTTTTTGGCCTCAGCATATGGTGTAACACCAACCCTACATCAGCAAACTCCCATATCAAACCATTCCTTAGAGGAGTGGAGCACGGGAAAATAAAAGCTTACATTTTATTTTAATAAAAATTAGAAGCTGTGTTGCTGAATGCTCGCTTCTGGTGATTCGGGTTGGGGGGAGGGGCGATGTCACCGTGCTGCTGTGAGGCGACCAGGGTACCACGCCACTGGCCCTCTCCGGCCCGCAGCAGCCCTGGTAACGCGCCTTTGTGGCCATATCCGGGCCAGGCAGCGCAGCAGGATCACGGGCCAGGTTACACAGCTCAGAGCAGCGTGTTACATAGCTCAGAGCAGCGTGTTACACACAGACACACAGAGCTGGCTGCTGAGGGCTGCAAGAGAGGGAGATGGCAAAATCAAGCTGTCCAACCCTGCAGGCTGCATCTGGGTCTCCAAAGCCCCAGCTGTAGTAAACTACAAGCAAACCGAACACGGCCACGCACACACCAGGGCTCTGCCCATCGTTCCCGGCCCACCACCAGCCCGGAATCCCACCTTAACCTCACGCCAGGCAAGGGAGGGCCAAGGGCTAATGGACAGTGCCTGGGCTGACTCATGACTCCTGGCAAATCAATCCCGGTGCTGGGTTGCTGTGACTCATGAGACATTCTATTAGTTTTTTGAGTCCCGATGCAGGCATTTCTTACGTTAAGGTTGGCGCCAGGGATACAGCGAAATGCAAACCAGCGAAGTGAGCGGAGGGAGGGGCGAGGGTGAGGTGCTGCGTGGTGCTGAGGGGGCAGCAGTGCATTTTACGGTGGCATCCTTGTGCTAAGCCTTCAGGTGGGACCCGACACATTCACCCGGCGAACCCACAAGTTCAGCTCTCAGAGTACTTTGTTCCACACCCACCAAGTGCTGCGTAGCACTGCGTCTCTGGGGTGAATGCCCCGATTGCAGTCTGTGCACAAAGGGTGCAGAATACATCTCCTCCCGGTGGGGAGGCCCACAAATGATCAGCAGCATTACCTTACTCTTAGAAAAGCCACGTTGAAGTAGACATCCTTGCAGAATGAAGAGCTTCCCGCTTGCAGTCCCAGCAGATAACTTGAATGAACAGTTAGACTTGATGATCTTCAAGGCCTTTCCCAACCTAAATGATTCTAAAAAAGATTCTATGAATGCCACTTTTGGCCCTGCAGCATGAAAAAACAGCACCGCGACAGCCCACGGCAGCTCAGCAGCTGTGTAGGAAAACAGGCTGATGACACACACCATATTATGGCTGGGCTCCATCAAGTTGCTATCGTCCTACAAGAGTGAGTTATTTATATTTTCAAAAGGCACACAGTTAATTCCAGCACACACAGAGTTTTAATCAAGTGACAAGCCCACTCATTATGTCTATTTGTCAAGGTCTGGCTTTTAATAAAATTTCATTTTATATATTGAGATGGCAGATGAGGAAACAAATATGAACTGGGAAGCTTTTAAACAAATTATTTTTGGAAGCTGTATAAAGTTGTGATGCACACATTGCCAGACATCAAAGATACCCAGAGGAGAGCGAGTTTCCCCCAGCGTAGCTGTTGTTACGGGTGATGCTTATCATGTTTGAGCAGCCGCTGGCGAAGCGTTGGGTTTGCTGCGTATGGTCGTTGGCTGGTTTTCTGTGACACAGCACACCCATGATTTAAGGCCATTTATCTCTAACTACAGTAAATGCTACACTGCTGTTGGCGTGCATGCTGCTGCCAGCAGGTAGTCGTAACTTTCTGTGCAACATCGCGTAGCGCTTCATGATTGTTGCACACTGGTTTTGCCCCAAACAAAAAAATACTCCTCTCTGGTATGGGACAAAGACCCACAACGCAGGCGAGAAAAGAGGCCTCTTCTACACGGTCATCTCAGTGGCAGCACACACGGGTCTGAACATACAAATTCTGGCAAGTAGCAACAATAATTGTCCGTAAACCTAAGGGTGTTTGAGAGCTAAGGGGTTGGTAACCGATACAGGGACAGAGTTAGAGGGAATAGCACAAACACAACTCCTTCTGCTCATACAGCACGTGTGCACAGCCATCTCACAGCAACCTCAATTAAGAAAAAGCGCTAATTGTAAGAAAAACATAACAGTGGTATGTTCCCCTCAGCAGTAAGCCAGACAGGTTGCCGGCTCACATTCATGAGAATCATAGAATCATAGAAT
>NW_010272309.1:0-1369 GCF_000690775.1 Eurypyga helias
GGGCTGACTGTAGCTCTTGGAATTTTTTGGGTTCCTAAAAGGAGGCCGATTTGGCACGCAAACATCTTCCTGCTGTGCCTGCTTCATCTTCTTGGTGTTACCGTCCAGCGCTTGGTTCCTCCTTCCCTGTTCCACGCCGAGGTCGGAGAGTGCAGCGTGTTTTCTGCTGTTCTGCCTTCGGGGTCTGCTCCTCGTTCGCCGGCAAAGCCAGAAACCCCCCGGCTCTGATAAGAAACCCCCATCACCCTTGGGCAGAGCAGCTGGTTTCGCTGCACGAGCCGGTGTCACCCCGGCGGGTGGCTGCCTCGGCGGCGGTGGCACGTGCCTGGGGAGCCTGAGCGTTTCTGGGAACTCAGCCCGAACCCGGCCTGCGGATTCGTTTGCAAACGCGGCCTCGAGCTGCGTCTAGAACGAGCTGGGTGAGCCGGGCTCCTCGGGGTCACGGCGAGGGCTCCTTTGGCCATTTTGGGGAGGGATGGAGGATTTCTCTGAAACCCGAGTGCAGCTCTGGGCCCCAAAACCCCCTGAGCCTTTGCCCCTTCGTTTAACTGCTAGTCCCGAGGAAACCTTCTGCCTTTGCTCTTTGTGTTTAAGGGCTTATCCCAGGTTTGGCTCCTGAGAGCCGAGGGAGTGCTGGGGCAGGGTGTGGGATGATCCGTATCCGGGGCTGGCTCCTCCTGGAGTAGTTGCTACATGGAATGAGCCTCTTCTGTCGAACCTTTGGGAGACGTGGTGCATCCTCCCGGCAGGATCTGTGGCCAGTTTCACCTGGGAAGACCCATTTCTCAAAGGCTGTTGGGTGGTGTCACCCTCGGGGCTGACGGATGATGTCTCTCTCCCCGTGCAGGAGCAGGAGCAGCTTTACCTCCGCTCCGCTGTCGTCTCGGCGGCGACGTTTGAGCAGCCAAATCGCTACGTCAAACTGTGGGTGAAGCTGGTGACGCCGCTCATCAAGAATTTCTTTTGACGGAAGGAAAAGCTGCTGCTTCAGGTGAGTTTTGGGCCATTCTCCGGGGAGCTCCTCTGGCACGAGGAGCGTGGCGCGCCGTCGCCTGGAAGAGGGGGTGCCGGAAACACGGATGACTTTGGGAAGGGACGGGTCCCTGGCGGGGTGCTCGCCACTGCCTGGAACCCTCGCCCGAGGGCTGTGCTGCGTTTCAGCTGGCGTTTCGGGCAGACAGGGGTGTTTCCTGGCGTAGAAATAGAACTCCCCTTTCTGAAAAGTCCATGGAGAGGAGCCGGGTTCATTTGGCCTTGGCCCGCTCAGAAAATGCTGTTGGAACAACCTGAGGGTTGTTCTCTGCGCGGCTTTGTCTCAGCCCTGTGCAGTTTGGCTAACGGGGGCGGTCGCTTGTCCCTTCCTGCTCCG
>NW_010272310.1:0-1358 GCF_000690775.1 Eurypyga helias
GAGGGGACGTGCTGGGGCCGTGAGCTGGGGTCAGCCCCGGGTGAGCACCAGCGGGGAGGACATGGCATGGCGTGATGCGCCCCTGGGAGCAGTGTGGTCCCACGGGGTGCCCTGGAAGGACACCTGAGGGTAAGGGCTGCACCCTGGGCCGAGGAGGAACCCCAGGGGACAGTCCTGCCAGTCGCTGGGCAGGCAGGGAGTGAGGCCAGGGCAGCACAGAGTCCCTGCCCGCCTTGCTGGGCATCCTCTGCCTTTTGCCCCCTCCCAGCACCCACAGCCACCCCGCCAGTGGTTTCCAGCGTTTTCCCAGCGCCTGGTTTCCAGCGTTTCCCCAGCGCCGGGGTAGGTGTCAGCCACCAGCCTGCTCAGGTGGGAGACAGTGTGCAGGGCAGGGTGGGAGGACACCCCATAGCTATCTCCAGGGCAGTGCCCGTGCTTGAGCTGTGGGTGCTAGGGTCCCGTGGGACGGTTACCATGAGCTGTGGGTGCAGAAAAGGTCCTGGCCAAGGCCCGATCATCCTGCAGCCTTGTGGGAGCTGCTCTGGCACGGGCAGCAGCCCCTCTCCACCACCACCATCTATCCTGGGACTCGTGCTCGGAGCCAGGCTCTAACCCTGGGGCTTGGGTCCCCGTGGCAGCTCCCTCCAGCTCTGCCCGGGGCCAGGCAGTGCCCTGAGGCCCCTGGGACACATTCCCTGGGGATGAATGGAGATGTGCAGCTGGCTTCTGGCTGGCGTGTTCCAGCAGTGTTCACCTCATTCCCAGGACTTGGAGGATGGAGATGCTGAAGGGAAAAGCGCCCTGAGCCTCACTGGGGCCCACTCAGCCCCTCACTGAGGTCTCCGTGACAAGCCCACAGAAACCCTTCCCGGGGATCATGGAATCACGGAATGGTTAGGGTTGGAAGGGACCTTAAAGACCATCCAGTTCCAACCCCCCTGCCATGGGCAGGGACACCTTCCACTAGACCAGGTTGCTCCAAGCCTCATCCAGCCTGGCCTTGGACACTTCCAGGGAGGGGGCATCCACAACATCTCTGGGCAACCTGTTCCAGTGCCTCCCCACCCTCTCCGTGAAGAATTTCTTCCTGATAGCTAATCTAAACCTCCCCACTTCCAATTAAAACCCGTTACCCCTTGTCCTGTCGCTACAGACCCTTGTAAAAAGTCCAACCTCCTCCTGCCCCATCCCCGTTCCCATCCCGGAGCCACCCAGCCCGGTCTCGGGGGCAGCCAGAGGTGGCACTTCGGGGGGAGGGGAACAGCCTGAAAAGCCGCTTTCCTCCCCTCCCGGGAGAGCTGGTGGGAAAAGCCCTTTTTGGGGGGCCGGGCTGGGCGGGTGCCGCGGAGCTCCCACTC
>NW_010272311.1:0-1014 GCF_000690775.1 Eurypyga helias
CCATAGTTGTATCACGGAACCACTGTGCTATATAAAACTTCCGAGAAAACTGGAGAAATACAGCAAAATACACATAAAACAAAATCAACAGATATAGAAGAGCAAAATTAACAGATTTATAACGAGATTGAGCCTAATGCATTAAACTTATTTTGGAAAACACAATCAACAGTTTATATTACGGTGACAATTTAACTGAAGCACTAATATGCATGACTGAAAATAATTTTATTCAGTACATGTTACTGAAATTATTTTTACATACGCTTGACATCAGAAAGCTGAAATTTACCACTAATGATGCATCAGTTTCTGTGTTCTCATCCAGATAATCTAGCAAAGCCTTTTGCAGCTGTTGCATTTCATCTTCTCCTCCTGAAACCTATAAGAAACAGAATAAGAGTTATAAAATAGAATATTGCATGGTGGTAATTATCATCTGAAAATCTGAATGTCCACATATAAAATACACTGAAGTTAATGTTCTGCAATTATCAATACTACTAACAATTCTTTAATCAATTACTTCTAAGCTTTATACAGTCTAAACCAAATTAGACTGTGTCTCTAAAGTCTAAAAAAAATTAACAGCAGAATAAGACTGATTAAGAAACAGACTGACTGATCCGATTTAGTGTCATTCTATGATCTTGTGTCAAGACGCTCTGTCCCTGAGGAAAAAAGAAGGGCTGAAATCACACACATTATACAGACACAAGTTTTAACCTATAAAAGTCATCGTTAGCGCTCTCATCAATAATAAATACTGAAACAGTGACTTCTCAAGTGAACAAGGGATAAAAGGCAAAAAAGTCAAATGAAAATAAATATGAAACACTGACAACAGTAAAAAATATAGGAAATATCAAAGAAATAAAAATAAAAACTGTTTTCAGGGATAAAGCATTCATACAAAGTGGAGCAAGTATGCTCAATCGATCTAGGAAATAATTAACAGGTTGTTCCCAAACATCCCTGAGCTCTAGCACTACATCATAGAATCATAGAATGGTT
>NW_010272312.1:0-644 GCF_000690775.1 Eurypyga helias
GCAGCCCCGACGCCGGCGTCACCCCGGCCCCGCGTCCTCCCCGGGAGCGCGGCGCTGGGCCCCCTCGTCCTTAATTGCGTGCGCTGCCTCCTACCCTTGATTATTAATCTGTTTTTAATTCTATTAAGAGATGGCCAGGAGAAAAAGTATCAATTTTAGATTAACAAGGTTATTAGCACTTAATTACGTGCGGTGTCTTTGTAATTGAAAAGGAAAAGGGGAAGCGCCATCAATATCCCCAGCCCCTGCGCTCCTGGGGTTTGCGGGTGGCTCTTCATTCACGAGGCCGCGCAACCATAAATATTAAATATCTCGTGAAAAAATTACCAGGCAGAGAGGGAGGATGCCCTCTGGATATTCCGGCGCCGAGCGCTCTCGCGTTTACAAATATTCATTAACTGGGATCCGCAAAGTTATTTCCACCAAGACTCGGTGAATGAGCGCGGGAGAGAGAGAGGTTATTTAAAAAAAAAAAGAGAGTCTAGAGTAAATATTATTAGTAATTTTTATCTCTGCGTGTCTCTAATTATGGAATAATTAGGGAAAGTGCACATATGCATATACAATCGCTAACCTGTCAGGCTCGGGGATTTTTGCTCCCAGCCCCGCTGCCTGGAAAAGCGCTTTTTTCCCCAAAACCGAGC
>NW_010272313.1:0-3304 GCF_000690775.1 Eurypyga helias
TCCTGGCTGAATCCAGCACAGGAAAAATAATCCTCTTCCCGAGCATTGCCGCTGTGCTGGCAGTGTGAGCAGGTGGAAGAAGCAGACCCATGCTCTGCAATGTTGCACATTCCTCCCTGCTACTGGGAGAATGCATCTGGGCAGGGATACAGCACCCTGACCATCTACTCCGTTTTGCTGCTGCCTTCCCGCCAGACCTCTCCCATAAGTGTTTATGTAGTCCCTTCAGCCAACCTGATGGATTTTCCCCTCCCACTTCCTCCATTGTAAGGTTTCTTCCTGGTCTTCCAGAGGGCCATGCTGTGACTGCATCATTTAACTGGGAGGTTGCCAGGGCCTTGTGTACGTACAAAGCTGTCATGAGGTGGAAACCAGCAGCGCAGGAAACACACCAACTCTTCTGAACCCTCCTCATGTCTCCCCGAGGAAAATAATCCTGTGGCTGTCAGGCAGGGTGGGGGCAGATGGAGCACACATAGGTGAGCCCCTAAAGGCTCTCAGTCCAGAAAAGCCGGGGGTATGTGGGAGAGGAAGTGCAGCAGCTGTATTTACTGCAGCTTGCTCTCGGTTTTATGACTTGAAATTACAGGACAGCACTGCTGTGAGGAAGAGCCGTCTGAAAAACGGAGTGGGGCTCTTTTCAAAAACCAGCTAACAGCAGGGGATGTTCATTGCTCTGTGCCATGGTGTGTTTGCTCTGAAAAGCAAAATTAGATATGCTGAACGTCTCAGGCTGAGGGATGCGTTTGCATCTTTTAATAATAGTTTTACACAGTCAAACATACACACGGATATATTTAAAAGAAAATAGGCATATATATAAAAACATGCATTTAAAGCTTTGCTTCTGCTGTCAAGAACATCCTCACATCAGAGTTCCAGTGATGCGGAAAGGCATGTGAGGGCTGGAGGGCAAAATTCCCTGCAATTAAGCTGTGCTAACAGTGCTGTCACCTCTCCTTTCCTCCAGCACCCCCATCAGATTTTTATAGCTTATCTGCTTCAGAAGTCAACCGTGATTATACCTACTGGTGGAGAAAGACTCTGGATAGATCTGACAAGTTCAGCTCTTGGGGAGGAGACCACAGGGCATCTCACAGGAGCAAGATTTCTTCCCTCCCCAGGAAACCACACCTGGTATATTGTTATATACAGCTATTTTGGTGTATTGGTTCATTCCTACTATATTCTGTGTCTGGAGCGCCTGTGCCCTTGTTCCCCCGAGAGTAGCAGTACCCAGCCCTGTCTGTGCGTGTTGCTTCCACAGGCTGCGGGCTGGCTCACGGGTTTTCTGCTGTGTTTCACTGTCTGGTAAAATTTGCCCTCTGAGGTCCTTGCGTTGCAAAACTGCAGGGATGCAGGTTGGTACAGAGCAACTGGAAGAGGACAGCATTGCTTCCACCACAATGATGACTTTACGTTGCCCTCTCTTTGGGAAGACTGGGAGTGAAAAGCGTGCAATGCAGAAAAGATGCTGGCAGAGAGATTTCTTAGTGGGTTTCTGAATTTTCACGTTTAAAAATGTATCTTTCGGAAGCTATAAAGGTAGGGCCCTTTCAAATATTTAAGGTGATATTCTGCCAAAATACCCTGCTACTGCTTTTGCTCCACATGATAAAATGTTGTCCTTCCTATCATTTTGGAATCCATATTTGTGGATAATTTCTCAAGTAAATTTTCTTTTTTATCTGCATTTTCTCAGATTTGGTATAGGAAGATAAGCCGAAACATAAACTGGTCTGAGTTATTTAAATATATCCCAACATTTTTTCAAAGATTCTATGGAGACCTCTGCAGATTCAACTGTATGTTGCTGTCCTTATTACAAGCATCATCTCAAGAAATACCAGAGTTGAAACTATGGTATTGACTCCAGTGGCAAAGACCTGGAAGAATACTGACTCAGCCAACCAGCTCGGTTTGAGATTTACCATATGGCATCATGCAAAAATAATGGTTTTCCATCATGGTTTCTGGAAACCTATCCTCACTGGTTTCCATCCTTGAATATCTGGTAAATGGCACAAGTTTCAGAAATCACTTTAAAAAGGTCAGTAAGGGAACAGAGGGGGGGCACTTACAAGAAACAAGTAAAACAAAGTCAAGAACGTAAATAATTCTGAACCAGTTCTTGAGTTGCGAGAAAGAAAGAGCTTAATGCAAAAATTAAGGATTTTGGTTTTGCTCATTAATTTACCAAAGCAGAGTAGTTGTTGCACAAAGAGCAAGCTCAGTGAAGTTAGTTTGTTTTGGTACGTGTTGATACGTTTGCTTTTAATTTTCTTGCAGTTCAAAGCTGGTGGTTTTTTTTTTTTTTTCCCCCTCAGCAGTGACTTGTCTTAAATTGAGAGTTGGAACAATCTGCTGCAAACTCAGAGTTTTACAGCAAGACAAGGTCTCAGCATGAGCCATCTCCTCATAGTAAATTGTAAACCTGGCTCCCTAGGACTTTGGGCAGGACTAGGTAGGATGGTGTGCCTAAGACAAGCGTGAAATGGAACAGCTTGCAACTTTCCCTGGATTCCTTTTCTGAGGAGAAGCAATTTTATTTTGGAACAAAGAATGTCAGGAGGAAAATGAACACAAAAAATAAACACAGTGTCAAAGTTAAGCACTCAGTAATGTCAGTACTCTCAATCTGCAACCATCCAGATACTCTTCTAACTTGTTTTATGTCACTGTGTTTTTACTGATTTTCATGTCATTAACCTTGATTTATAGCACTGGGGTAGGGGCAGGGAATGGCTTTATCAGATTGTAATATCAGGCTTCTCACTGCATTCTCACCCATAATCATGTTTTTAGAAGCAAGTTAAAGTTTTCTATTATATCCACAGCAAGATCTATTTAAGAGATAGCAATTGCACATCCCAAGACGATTTATACCACTGAGGAGTGAATCAGCTTAGGAGAAAAACTTAGAGAAGATCTCTATCTCTTTTCATTCCTCGCAACTCCCATAGAGACTATTTTTCAGGTTCCAGCAATGCAGAGAACTTGATTGTTTTTTTTTTTTTTTTCTCTTTCCACATAACCAAAATTCCTTGCTTTTGTTCAGCAGCATGATGCTGAAACATGATGCTGCAGAGCCTGGTGTTCCACCTGCCGTGCAGAAATGCAGTGGCCCTAATCTTACCTGTTTTCCAGGTAAAATCCTCACTGTTTCCAGGAGAATTGAGGGTCAAGGTAGAAGCAGATGAAGCAGAAAGAAGTGTGAGTTTGTGTGTGTGTGGTGTAGCCATCACACAGCGCGGGAGTTTGTTCTGTGATGGCTCGTGCTGGTAGAGGAACAGGTGGAGATAGT
>NW_010272313.1:3348-4339 GCF_000690775.1 Eurypyga helias
GTTGGAAAAGCTGTTCCTAATGAACTTGAAACTAAGCTGACTTCCCCAAACCTCAAACCACAGAGTTATTGCTGGAAGCAAAAGCTTTTACTGTTACTTTGATGATTTTCTTCAGGTTTCTTTTTGCTGGAGAAACAAATTCAGAAAATTATCTGCTATCTTTCTGCCATTTCTTCTGTCATTATTCTTCTTTCCTAAAATTGCTCATCACTGGCACCTTCCATTATCCAGGGAAAGATAAATGCTTAAAACTTTTGGGGAGTCTAGTCTTCAATGACATTTTAGTTTAGAAATATTTTATTGAAACAATCAGTGTAATTTCTACCTCACCACGTAGAAGCAATTCTTTTCAGCTTGTTTAGGCCGGAAAAGAGAGCAAGTCGCTGTTTAGATCACAGACAGTTTTTCACTAAAGCCAAATGCTGTTGAGCTGCACCAGCAATAACATATATATATATATATAAAAAATCTGCTCAAGTTATTCCTAATGGCAGAGGAACATGAGGGAAGTGAGTTTGTAGGTGAGGGTAGCTCTTCCAAAGATTGCAGGTACTGAAATATCCTTACATAACCCCTGTAGACTAAGAGCCTGTCATTTTCCAGAAGGGAATTTCTCCTTCAGGTTTTCTGTCTGATAGTGCAGTAACATTCAGTGTGTGATTTATGAGTCCAGGACAATTTTTGTCTTTTGTAAATCCATAGAGATTAAAAGAATTTAGGTCCTAAGTTCTGACAAAGGGATGCTCCTGCTGCTAGGAAAATTCAGCTGGCCTGAGTTCTTCTGGGTTTCTCCTGATTTCTGCCCTGCAGTGCTCAGCCTGACTGTAACCCAACACTTGCAGTGCTCAGCCTGACTGTAACCTGCCCTCATGTCGGAGGCTTCGGCAGCCCCACACAAGCTGCCTTGGCTCCTGCGGATGCGAAGTGGGATTCTGTGTCGCGCTGTGTGAGAGTTGGGTATGTGGCTGTGCTGGCTTTAGCCAGGACAGAG
>NW_010272314.1:0-963 GCF_000690775.1 Eurypyga helias
GGGAATTTGCATTGAGTTACATGTTACAAGGGTGTCCCTTCCGTTCGCCTCTCCGCGCCGGGGGCCCCGGCGCCGTGCCCCTGGGAGAGCCGCCTTCTTGGCACCCAGTGTGGGGCTCAAGATAATGACAGCTTTGATCTGAGCACAGTACAGGGGCTAACTGGCTCCTGTGCTGGTCACTGGGCTTGCTCAGTTCACCGCATACTGAAGTCCAGTGCTTGTCAGTGGCTGGGAAAGGCAGTGTGGGTTGCTCTTCCCTTGGGGAAAGGCAGAGCCTGAGAGTGGAAAATACAATGCGGACTTTTACAACATGGCAACGCTTTTAAAACTAACCATATTTAGTCGATATTAAGGTAGTATTGTTAGCATCTGTGAAACTAAGGAAATTAGCCATGGAAACCAATAATGCTGCTTGGAAATCTCCTCACCCTAGCCATCTTGATTTGAATATCAAGGATTCCAATCAGTAGATAAGTATAGGTAACCAATGATTGATTTAGAATATGAATACATAAAATAAAGAAACCAATCACTGTAAAGGTTAAATGTAATAGTGAACATAGTATGCATTTTACGTAAAAACCAATGAAAACTAAGTGTGTAAGAAGACAATGAAATGCAATTAGCTGTGAACCAAGCGTAACTGCACCTACGGTTGCATAAGATTCTGCAAGTTGCTAGTACAGCACAAGACCAGAAAAGACCTGTATATGGTAAAAGACCTAGGACTTCACCGAAAGGACAAGAAGACCACTCAGGACCCCTAAAGTAGTCTAATAGACATGCGCAATAGGACGGAGCATATGATAATGATTTCTGAGAATTGTTTTAATATGTATGATCATTCTGTCAAAATATAATGAATATGCATACCTTTGCATAATATAAGCTTTACTTTGGGTACCATGAGGTATGCATATTAGGCGGAAGGATCTCCGGTGCATCCAGCACTGCAATAAAGAA
>NW_010272315.1:0-855 GCF_000690775.1 Eurypyga helias
TTCCAGGAGCCATGCCCATTCACAGGCAATAAATCTTTTTCCCCTTTGAGACTGCTGCACGCCATCTGTTTACCAGCAGTCCCTGTGCCATATAAACCTTCCCACGATCAAAAAACCCAATCATGGGGAGGTTTATCCAGCACCTATTCTGTTTCATTAGAACAATGTCTGTCATGTGGAACTCAGTACAAAAGTCAATTTCATGCTAAAGCTGGGGCTCCACTTTGGAATGTGCCACAGCAAAATGATTCACCTTCACTTTGAAGGCCAGCTAAGACCTTATCAGTAATTTTCTCAGCATAAATCCAGGAACACAGCTTCATACCTGCCCCTGTAGAGAGAGTTAACTCTTTCCTGACTAAACCCAGCACAAACATCCACCTTTTTTAAGGAAAAATCAGTAAAACACAGAGTTCCTTTTAGTTATTATGTTTAATTTACAAATTCAAAAGCTTGAGGGCATACAAGTATAGCTGTTTTCTGAGCAAGTTACTGGACTCATAGGTACATGAAGAGTTTATCTTAAATGAAATCAGAAACCATGTTTTTCTGTATGCTTGTTGTGTTTAAGAATGTTGTAAGTGAAAAAGTTCCTGTTTTTTAACAAGAGACTTATGATATGTAAGTTTTTTGGCTATTCTAAAATAACAACACGGTACTGCCTTGTTTGAACAGCCTTCAGTGGCCTATGTACACGGGCTTACCTTCAGGCGGGGAAGAAAGGAAGTATGCCAAGGGCCGTACTTACTATGTCAATCACAACAATCGAACCACAACTTGGACACGGCCCATTATGCAGGTAGGAAGATGTGTTACCATGCTTCATTGGATTGGAACCGCAATCAATAGCCCACC
>NW_010272316.1:0-4459 GCF_000690775.1 Eurypyga helias
TGATTCTATGATTTATCATGCTGCTTTTCTGCCCGAGCAGCTCACTGTTGGGTCCATCTTGTTAAGATTATAAATACTAGATTTCTAAAACATGCTATTCCCAGAATAAACTGAACTTGGTAAATGTTTTATTAAAAAGCAAACTCAACCGGGGGCCTACAAGGAAGCTGGGAGTGGAGGGATTTTTTACAGGGGCCTGTAGTGACAGGACAAGGGGTAACGCATTGAAATCGAAAGTGGGGAGGTTTAGATTAGATATCAGGAAGAAATTTTTCCTGGAGAGGGTGGTGAAGCACTGGCACAGGTTGCCCAGAGAAGCTGTGGATGCCTCATCCCTGGGGGGGTTCAAGGCCAGGCTGGATGAGGCTTTGAGCAACCTGGTCTGGTATAAGGTGTCCCTGCCCATGGCAGGGGGGTTGGAACTAGATGGTCTTTAAGGTCCCTTCCAACCCAAACCATTCTATGATTCTATGATCTGTTTTACCACCTTCTGCAGCAGCAAATTAAAAAGCAGGTTAAAAGGGAAGTGTATTAATTCAGATCTCTCACAGTGTTGGTTGAAGAGTGTTTTAAGGAAAACTTAATTTTTCTGTCATCTATGTTTAAAATGTGTTAAATAGATGCAATAACTTTATGTAGACAAAACAGACACCTCTAATGTTTTTGTCTTGGTTACTTTCTTATTCTTCTACTAGATATTTTTCTAACTTCTATTCCGTTGTGACATGTCACACATGGAGATGTAAATGAGCTCATAATTTACTTTATTCATTGTTAGGTGTTCAGTCAGGTTCTCCTCTTCGTGTCTCATTTTCCTATATATTCTGATCCATTAACCTTCCCTTGTATCTTCTCTAATCTCTTCCTTTTTTCCCTCTCATCACTACACAGCAAGGTCCACACTGCAAATCCAGCCTTACTATAGGAAGATTCTGGACACATTTGTTTGAAATATCAGTGCTTTAGCTGCATACCAAAGACATCTAATTTTAGGTGTCTAAATGTGTGTTTCTATATGTGGCCTTGGATCTAAGCTGTCATTATAACTAGTGAAGATTTAGTCAGTAGCTGTAGTACAGTCAGTGCTTTTCAGCTGACATCGGTTTGCACTGAATAGCTCTCCAGGCTCCACTGTCTGTACTGACTAGATCCCCACTTGCTATAATGGGAGTTTAAAGTCCTAACTTGCATGCAGACGCATAATTTTAGATACCTCAATGAGATGTCTCCATTCTGGAGCTAAAGCCTGGCTATTATAATCTGAAATAAGTAAGGCTGCATCCTGAAAACATCTCATTTGAGTGTGTTGTTTCGCAGTTGTACCCACAGTGAATGTCTCTGTCCTCAACCATTTGAACTCTTTGAACTCACTCCCATTTCCACGAGCATCGAACGTCTCACATTTTACAGGGATAGTACCAGTCCTTGGATATGCGTGTTGGGAATGGCTTTACAGGCCTAAGTTGCAGCTAGAGAATACCCCTAAAACTTGGTTTCTGTGACTATAGTAAGTCATGTCTAGCGCACAGGGCTGTGGAGTATTTAACTCAAACCGCTGGGGTTCAGATGCTGCTGTGGGCTGTCAGAGTCTAGAATCAGTTGGAGGAGTCTTACAGGAGGTATGTTAAGCTTGACAGGTCCACGTCTGGCCATACTATAATAGTCCCTTGGCATTGCAGTAGGTTCACCTGTTTTCTTCCCTGGCTATGCTGTTGATGGGAAAAAAATATCCAGTACTATTTGCTTTATGGGAGAAGAAGAGGTGGAAATTTATGTAGGATCTCTTCTTGGTCTCTAACATAAGTAGAAAATTTGTCTAATGTAAGTAGTTAAGCAGTTTGAACTAAATCAAAGATCAGAGGAGTCTGAAAAAGATTTTACTTGGTCTTTTTCACTTAATATCCTTACATTTAGAATTACTTATGCTGATAGCATTTTCTGTATCTTAATTGGATGCAGTCTGGTTGATTGAAATAATAAAAGTTTATGAAGATTACTAATTAAATGGCAAAAGAAGTTTCTCAGTTTCATTAAATCTTTAAAAACAAAGTGTTTTTATTTTACAGAAACTAATTCCTTGCACTGGATTTCATAAAAATGGAAAGGCTAGAACTGTGTGCATCAAGGACTTTTCGTTAAACCCTCTTTCACCCCATGTACAGTATGAATACAGTATGAACATGATTTACTCCTGTGCTATTTGTACTCCAACAAGTAGTCGTGGCTGCTTTATTTCATGTACCACTGTCAGGCATATGGTAGTTGTGATGGGTGGCAGACAGACTGGGAAGGAAACCAAAGTCTTCATGGCTGCGGAGCAGCTTCTCCCAGCTATTATTTTTGCAGACTTCCTCAAGACAAAGCAAGCTCCCCATGCAGACCCAGGCAACCACAGCTCTGCCAGCAGCTTCCAGGGCCTGACACTGCTCTGCCTCCGTGCTTGCTCCTTCCATGCTAACAGTTGTTGTGTAGACAGAGGGCCAAGGTAGCAACAGAGAGAGACCAGGAGGTTAGTCTCCCTTTCCTTCATCTTCACCTGTGCCAGGCTACTGTGTTGTCTGTGTGGGTCCAGGTACACTTTCCTTGCCAGAATGACATATCTAACTGAATGTTGCAACTTTGAATCCAGGGATTTTTTTTTTTTTACTTTGTTCTTGGTTTTGCTCTTTTCTAATGGATGAATCAGCAGTGCATGGCTTGACAGATATGGCTGTGCATGTGTTATTAATAGTAAATGATTATAGTTGTCTTTTTTTGACTGTTAAACGACTGAGGTTTTGTCAGCTTGCATGAGTTACATGATCATGACACTCTTCAACTTCATTAAAATCGTGGTAATATAACTTCCCTTCCCCTTCTTCCTTTTGCAGACACGCAACAATCTGTTTTATATCTGAAACAGTTTATTATCCAAATGAGGGAAAGAAAGAAGAGGAGAAAGATAACAAGGTCATTACAAACATGTAGGCTAGCTGTGCACAAATATAAACAACTACTGCGTAATGTGAGTTGAAGACCAATTATAAGCATGTGAGTTCAGCCACTTAAAAGCCATTAAGAAACAGTGTAATTATGTGGGGTTCCAGACAAAGTTGGAAGGGCCAAATTCACTATTGGTAAATATAGCTATCCACAGTGCTGTTCTCATTTTCTCTTTTGCCAAAGAAAAGCTCTTCCTCACACTGTAAAGGGCCTTGCAGTTGTCCTTCAGAATGTGGTTGTCCAGGGCAGGTGCCTTAGGACACCACCCACAGAGCCTCAGACTTTTTCAAGTGACTGTAGAGCACCCAATAACTTGTAGGTGGGTCTCAGTGGTATTCAGAGGTACTGGAGAAGCTGACTACACCTTCCTTCCCTTTTGATTAATCAGCTATTTTGTGAGCATATGGTTTATAGCCTGTGACTGTTCTCAATTTGTTTTACCAGTAGCCCATTCTCCAGCAGTTTCACTTATCCTTTCCCTTTGGTGCTCTGCATATGGGCCATCCTCACAAATACTGTGTAGATTGTATTTCCCTTGGATGAGCTTGATAGTTGTATTCAACTGTAGAATGGGTGTGCCTTCCAAGGCAACTGAAGGAAGAGCTGCATTAGGAACTATGAATGCCAAACTGATAGTGTATATTATTGCTTCATTAAGAATTCTTAAAAGGAGTTAATATCATAGAATCATAGAATGGTTTGGGTGGGAAGGGACCTTAAAGATCATCTAGTTCCACCCCCCCTGCCATGGGCAGGGACCCCTTCCACTAGACCAGGTTGCTCAAAGCTACATCCAGCCTGGCCTTGAAGACATCCAGGGATGGGGCCTCCACAACATCTCTGGGCAACCTGTTCCAGTGCCTCACCACGCTCTCTGTGAAGAATTTCTTCGTGATATCTAATCTAAACCGCCCGGTTTTCAATTTGTACCCATTACCCCTTGTCCTGTCACTACAGGCTCTTGTAAAAAGTCCTCTCCCAGCTCCCTTGTAGGCCCCCTCCAGATACTGGAAAGCTGCAATTAGGTCTCCTCGGAGCCTCCTCTTCTCCAGGCTGAACAAGCCCAATTCTTGCAGCGTTTCATCATAGGAGAGGTGCTCCAGCCCTCTGAGCATCTTCGTGTCCTCCTCTGGACTCGCTCCAAGTGGTCAATATCCTTCTGATGTTGAGGGCTCCACAGCTGGATGCAGCACTCCAGGTGGGGTCTCACCAGAGCAGAGTAGAGGGGCAGAATCACCTCCCTCGACCTGCAGGCCACGCTTCTCTGGATACAGCCCAGTGCTGTATGGAATTGTGGTTTCAATAATATGCGAGTACGTTACTGTGAATAGGATAGTGAGGATTCATCATGGTGACCTCTTCATAAAGAAATATTGCAACAACCCTAGAAAAATCCTATGAACTATGGACAGGTCATTTAAAGTAGAAGGACTGTGCTGATCAAAGACTGTGGGCTGAGACAAAGTCCCAAGTAGGG
>NW_010272316.1:4477-13990 GCF_000690775.1 Eurypyga helias
CTACTTGTAAAACACAGCTTTAGTAAGCCAGTTCCAAAACCAAACCAAATGACTAAAGCATACGGAAGTAATCAAATTCCCAGGAAGAGGGCAGGGAAAGAACTGTTCGTTCCAGGGACTCTAACTTTATGATAGTGCAGCCTTCTTTTCTAGGAATCAGAATGGAAATTGAAGATGACAGATAGAAGGAGAAAGATGTGTCTAGAGAGTTGTCGGCCGTTTTCTTCTTCTCTGTTTTTCCCATAAGTTGCATTCAAGGTAGTCTCTTGAAAGACATCATTGAAGTGAAGTGCTGCCGTGTTACTTCCTCAGCTGCTTTAGCCTCGAAGAGGTTGTGCTCTGAAAGGCACCGCTCTCAGCAGAGTTAGGGTTTATGCAGCCAAGAGACACCTCAGTAAAACTCTTATATAGCAGGTAGATTTAGAAAATTACATGAAACGTACTCATCTTTCATGTAATAAATATTAATAAATTTGCATTTATTCTTACTTCTTGTTATGTTTTCCCTGGATTTTGTTTCTTGGTTTGTGATCAGGCACAGAATTGTTTTGTTTGATTTTCAACTTACTTTTTTTTTTTTATCTTACCTGCCTTTTAAATTCAGTTAAATCTGAAATCTGATCTGACATTTTAGTCTTATTTTTCAAAAGATGGTACATCCAAATAAAGCTGTCTTGCAGGCAGATCTTTGGAGTGCCTAAAGACCAAGATGAGTTTGGGAATTTGAGAAGCTAAACATTTTTTTTTTTCTTAGAGAATTTTTTTTTCTGAATTGGATAGTAAGGGATCAAAGGCAGAGTGACTACCTCTGGTTCAGTGTGACACTATTGGCTGTGCAATTTTGGGGAGCATCCGATGACTAAGCAACGCATCAATGAGTGAAAATACTTAGTAAGTTACAAGGACAGCCTAAGCAACTGGAACCAGTTAAAGTTCTTCCAGCATGAATGAGTTTTAAACATCACCTGCTTAGAGCTGAAAAATAAGTGAATGTCAGCAAATGCTGAACAGAGATGCAGAGGACTGACTAGTGTGAGCTTAACTTCCACTCATTTCCCCAACTTGTACTGCAGATGGGTACAAGAGGACTGGCAGACATGAGGTTCTGAGACTGATTGTTGACTGGTTGATCCCTTTTTACTGTGGACTTCTGGCCCATGTGTGAACTGTGTGTTTCTACGCAGGTTGTAAATCTGACATGATGCGTTATGTAGTCTTTTCAATAAAACGTTTGTAAAAGGTGTGGTTCTATGCTTACTACACCCTTTCTACGCAAAGGTTGCATAAAAGGAATGAAAATGTACCTTGGAAATATCCTATCTTTTCTCTTAATTGCAGCTCTATACACTCCCAAGTTTCCTTGCATTCCTTTCCAGCAAAGATAGGACACATATTAGACAAGGTATCTTATTCCTAAGCCCATGCGGCTTTATCTGTACGTTGTTTTCCCCAGTTCATCCTCTAAGAGGTCTTTAAAATATTACCCAGAGCATTGATTTGCCCATAATACTCCTTCAACTGTCCATTATGTTCATATTTTCAGTTAATAAGCCTCATCCTCCAATCTGAAAAAGAGATCCATTATTTTAGATGGGAAAGAATCTAGTCTTACCTTGGTGGCAGGAGTGAAACAGAAGGGTGTTGAGTTTGGGGTTCTTCTCAGAAGCACATGAGCGTGTGTTGCTGGATCATCTTCTTGTACAGTGGCATTGTGCTGCTGCATCTGGACAGGTACTACATTGGCAGGTGGACATTTCTGTGCAGCTTCAGAGAGCTGAATGGGAGGTCTGAAGTGCCTGGGAACATGCCACATAGAAAGAGACTGAACATCAGGTGCGGTTATGTCTCATGTATAGGAGGATATAGCTTTGGTGGATATGAAGGCCAGTGGGAAGTGAATAGAAGGACTAGAAAATGCAGGTGTAAAGAATTGCAGGTATGCAGTGGAGTCTTGAGGCCAGATACCTGCATGTTGCCTATCTCTATGCTGCAAAATTCAAAGCATAGTACAGGTGTTTTTTGATCCTTAAAGAGGTTCAGCATACTCTTTTTTTTTTTTTTTAAGGTTCTAAATTGTGGATGAACTAAAAAAGGATTGGGTGCTAAAACATGATGCACAGCTAGCCTAGAAAGTAAATATATCCCTTCTTAATCACTCAGTAGCCAATGCTCTCAGGTATATTTTGGCTGTCAAGATATTCTAGAAATAATTGGCATTTAAGTGAAGCTGATCATCCAAACCACTCCAGTAGCATAGGAAATCTGTATTCCAGAAGTAAACATCAACAAGAACATGCATTAAGGAGTGTTGTTTGAATGGTACCCCTGAACTGGGTGATATGCAGTCATATACAATGCAAGTTGGTTATGCATAAAATTAGTAAATTATAAATGGGGATCTCCTCACTTGAAACTTGATAGGAGGAGGAAGCAGACAAGCTCTTTCACTCACAAGGTATTATCTCCAGTGTAACGTATCTGTAAAGGTTACTGTGATCATAAAATGCATCACGGCAGTTGTTGCTAGTACAGCTTGGGATGTGTAGTAGCATTTTACAGGATTCTTCTGTGACCTCAACTGTAATTTGATAATTCATGTTAACTGAAGATGAAATTAAACTGATTCCAGGTGTTGTAGAAAAGAGCTATTAGGATATTCAGGGGAATGAGGACCTTATTTTATAAAAGGAGAGTAGAAGAGCTTAGTTTGTTTGGCTAAACATGAGTTTTGTTAGGAATGAGTAAGAAAACACCAGGGATTTGAGAGAAAAGAAAAAAAAAAGTTGATGCCAGAGCTGGTTTAGAGTCCAGCTGGATGTCAAATGGCTGTGAATAACTTTAGTCTCGTTACGAGAAAGCTCCTGGCTGCACAGGAGGTTTGAGCTGCTCTCAAATAGCTCTCTGGTGGGAGACCTATGAGTAAAAGAACTGACTGTTTTAAGATTGGTCTTGTTGCTTTTACATAGAACCCATTTATGATGGATCTTGATGTATGATAATGGGGGAGAGGAATGAAGCTGCAATTGCAGGTAAATAGACTTGATTCATGAGATCTTCTTGTAGTCTTTGAGTCCTGCCTGTCCAGCAACCAAGAATTTAGATCCCCTGCACCCAGACAGTAGTGAAGCAATAAAAAGATTTCTGCACAAAGGACACATTTCCTTTCCAGCTATTAAGCAATTTTCTTGTCTCAGCTCCTTAGTAGAGGGATATACTGGTCCATACATAATGTATGGTAAGGAGCTGCACCGTGTCTTTCTCCCTTTCTTCTGGTTTCAAATGACAGCTTTGATATGTCTGAGCCAAGTTCGTTTTTTCATCCCTGGCCTCTTGTTTGGCACAGGTAAGAAGATTCCTTACATAGCTCTTTCTGGCTCTGAGTTAATTTTGGCTGCCAAAGCAGTGGGTATCTCTACTTTCTAAGACGTATTTGGTTACAGAGCAAACTGAATTTGAAGACAGCACTGCGACGGCATAGGCTTATCTTTGTGTCTGGTCCCTGTTTACTGCTTTACCAGATACTTTCTTTCTGATAAATACATATTTATTAACATTGTTGAAAGCTCTTTATCAACCACAACCTTTGTCATAGATGCTCTTAATGTTTGAGCTTACATGCTTTCCCCGTGTGGTTACTTGCTTGAGATTTAGAGAAAATAATTCCTTGTTGAAGAGATCTGTAACGCGTTGAAAGAATCGAAAAGCCTTTGTCACATAAAACACCCAAAAGACCAAATTTTAAATTTCAAATGCAAAAACAAGATTAAAACATTTAAATAAAATTTTTACAAGCCTTTTTTAGTTAGCCTGTGAAGAGGAGAGACAGGAAAGTATGTCTCTGCGATGGACTTGTAATCACAAGGGGTCACATTCAGCTTGTTTGGATTCCACCTTATTTCTAACTTCAGAAGTTTTTAGCTGCAGAAATCTCAGACACAGCCCAGGTCACCCAGCAGCAAGAAATTGGTTAAAGCACTAACTCAGAATTGAAGAGATTTGAAAGTTTTACCTCTATGAAGTATCTGAACCTGTAGTTCCCTATTCCAGCAGAGTCCCCTAGCCATGAGGCTCTGGGATATTCTGAGTTGAGACTCTTCTCTATGTCCTCTTTTGGAGATGGGCATCTTCACCTCAAAAAAAGTCGAAGATTCTAGAGGAAAACTACATGCAAAGGCATCCTACCTTATTCTGTTGATTTAAAGGGGATTCTTCTATGACTTAGGTGAAGTGCTGGGTTCTGGTTCCCGTTTTAAGGGCTGGCCATGTAGAAGCTCTTGAATTAAAGGAGTTAAGCATCTCTAGGATGGACAAGAATCACAGAATCACTGAGGTTGGAAAAGACCTATAAGATCATCCAGTCCAACCATCCCCCCAACACTACCATACCCACTAGACCGTGTCCTCAAGCACCATGTCTACATGTTCCTTGAACACCTCCAGGGATGGTGACTCCACCACTTCCCTCAGCAGCCTGTTCCAATGCCTGACCACTCTCAGTGAAGAAATTTTCCTAATATCTAATCTAAACTTTCCCTGGAACAACTTGAGGCTGTTTCCTCTTGTCCTGTCACCAGTTATCCGGGACAACAGACCTGCACCTGCCTCCCTACAACCTTCTTTCAGGCAGCTGTAGAGAGCGATCAGGTCTCCCCTCAGCCTCCTCTTCTCCAGGCTAAACACCCCCAGTTCCCTCAGCCGCTCCTCACAGGACTTGTGCTCCAGACCCTTCACTGGCTTTGTTGCCCTCCTCTGGACATGCTCCAGTATCTCTATGTCCTTCTTGTAGTGAGGGGCCCAAAACTGAACACAGTACTCAAGGTGAGGCCTCACCAGTGCCCAGTACAGGGGGACAATCCCTGCCCTGGTCCTGCTGGCCACACAGTTCCTGATGCAGACCAGGATGCCGTTGGCCTTCTTGGCCACCTGGGCACACTGCTGGCTCATATTCAGCTGCTCTCGGCCGTCCCCAGGCCTGTAGCACTGCCTGGGGTTGTTGTGACATAAATGCAGCACCTGGCACTTGACCTTGTTTCTAGTGGTCCATCTTCAGCAGAGGTGACCCAGGTTATTCCATAGTCTGGTGTTCATAACACTCCCCTAGACAGGGGTTAATCTGTTTGAGCACAGCACAGAAGTCAGCCTGCCGACGAACTGAACAGGAAGAGCTTCTTTTCCTGACAGTAGGAATCTACTCTCAGAAAACTGGATGTACTCTACTAAAATTGGACAGCAGAGTGAATAGAGCAGGCCTGAACCAGATACCTACTTGAGGACACACTGTCTGTGCTTAATGATTTGTGTCATTTGGTATGAGGTGGCTCCGTGATAAATGTGCAGAAACAGAGTTGTCCCCTGGAAGCAGCCGGTGAATCACCCTGCTGAAGCCAAGTGTTTGCTTTAGATGCTGCAAAGTGTAAGGTGTATAACGTGAGATGTTTTCAGCTTGGTCTTATGTCTCATTTTTGTCGTGTGATGACTGTGTAATTTGCTTGGGGCTTGTTCCCTACGGTTTGTGTCATGACAGGATTTCCCATTACCAAATGTCACCATCTGAATTGTCAGCTTCAGGGACTTTTTTCTTCACTTGCTATTTAAAGAAAAAAAAAACAAAACAACAGTGTAATAAAGTGTTACTTCAAAATTTATTTCATAGTTTGGAAACCTAGATCCGAACACTTGTTTGTAAAACTGCAGTGTTGGTAGAACCTCTCTTGGTGGGCCCGAGCGAATGCCTCTAATGGAGGCATAGAAATAATTGTACGTGTGAGCGTGAAGAGAAGAAGTCCTGTAGGACTGAACTCGTGCTTCTTTGTATTGTTACAGAAGACCTTTTCATCTGACCAGAACAACCACCTCACTCACCTAATGCAAGAATTACATCTAAGAGAGTATAAATTTCAGTGGGACAGAACTGTTGGGTGTGAGGTTTGGTTTTTTTTTTAAATCAGCACTTATCTTTAACCTTTTACCTTTACTAATTACAAGATTTAGCCCTGGTTTTGCACCCTAGAACTCTAGTTGTGGAGCCAATGTCATTCTAGATTTACCTAGACTTCCTTCTTTCTGCTAAATCATGTAGAGTCCAGGATTATGGGATTCCTCGAAAGCTGAGGAATGTCCTGCAACTTAGTTTAATGCCTTCCAGTTCGGAATGACCACTCCCAAACTTGTCCCTTTAAAGAAAGATGCATGTTGTATTTATTTTACTATTAGAAGAACTTCAGCTGTTGGGGGTTGGAACTAGATGATCTTTAAGGTCCCTTCCGACCCAAACCGTTCTGTGATTCTATGATGATATTTTTTTTATTCTGCTTTGGTTTTATTTTAAGTGGACCATATGAATCTGTGTTGTATTTGTTTATATAATTAGCCTGAAGCCTAAATAGCTCAGAGGTTTTCAAATGAAAATGCATGTTGTTAGTGGATTGCAGTAACGCAGAGTAGTAGTACATCTTTAGAGGGGTCTGCCTTGGATGGAAATAAGTATTGGATTTGGGCACCAGATTTGCTCTCGGTATTAATTTCTTGCTCGAGTTTCTGACAGTTTATGTGTTGTAATACTTGGTCACAGTTTGCACAAACAGAATTTTATATCCACAGTGCCTTCTGTGTATTTTCTTCCATAGTTTTAAAATACCCTACTCTAGAATTTGGTTAAATTGTTTTAGCATTTATATGTATGCTATTGATTTTCTCAATCAATACATCATATTCGTGTAAGTAATATTCCGTAGGTCATACTGAAGTCATAACTGTATGTAGATAAATGTACATAAATATAGATCATTTGAGGGGGGTATATTAAGATATTTGCACATAGGAGGGGGGGCTTCTCTGAATGCCAGCTTGGAGACAGCAGAACATGACAGATAATTTTGCGGTCAGGTTTGAAGTCAATGTAGCCAGGTAAGTATGCACAGAAAAAATAATTCATCAGTGTAATAAGTTGGGTATCATGATGCTGAAAAGGCTTTTACAAGTAACTACACTACGTAATTTCATTTTTGGCACAACCGGGCAAGGTGTATGGGGGAAATTATCCCATAGATAATTCCAAGATCTCTCTTCTCTGAATCAACATGCTCTTTTGTAGAAGCCACTGCCTACACGCCAAGAACTGCCAACTGCTGAGACTCAGCTGTGCTGTTCAGCTCTTAACCACAGCCAACCATCAGTAGCAGTGCTTAACTTCTTCACTTTCCAGTCTGCAGCGCTATACAGCTCCCCAAAAAATCAGATTAGAAAAATACAAATTCTAGTGGTAACAACGGTTAGATGATTAAATTGTCGTTTATCCTGCATGTGGTGAGTCCAATGGAACATGATTAAGCAGTATGCCCACGTTTTACATGCTAGTCTGAAAAAGTTGTGGGTCAGTACTGCTTAGCCTAAGTGCTAGGAAATTAGGCTCTGCTTGCGGCAAAAGTTAAGCAGATAGGCAATGCAGTTAGATTAGAATGAGCGCAGATAATTTTTCCTCCTAAGAATAAAACCATTTTCATCAAATCTTTTCTGTGTTAAGAATGGTCTATCGCATTTGACTGCCTTTGAAATGCAATGATTTATGGTTCACCTGATATTTAAGTTGGAAGACTATGAGGGAGAGAGAACAATTTTTTGACATAACTTCCACATAGTTACTAAATAAATAATTACTCTAAGTCTAAACCTAAACCAGCAAACAAAACGGAGCAGTTCAACCATCTAGGCCGCGCAGTACAAAGCCTGTGCCGTATTGCCACATTAACATCTTTGATTCGTTGGGATGTTTTGTTAACGAAGCATGATGGAGTTGGCCGCTGGGCCCTGCAATTGCTTCAGAAAGAATGGGTAAAAACTTTTTATTGTTGGAGTGTGTCTAAAAATCATCCTTCTGCAAGCTCCCAGGTTTAACTCGGTGTTGTGAAGTCACACAGCATTTGAAGGCGCAGGCACGCGGTCGTTTTTTAATCACAAAACTGCACAGTGCTCATTGTTTAGAAACTGGTGAGAGCACATTTAACATTTGAACATAGAAACCATTGTCACCTTTTTTCTCTGAACACACGTGAGGCCATTATAAAAGAAAACCGATAGCCGTATCGCTGAGTGCTGTAGGAACCTGTCAGCTCTGCACTTTGCCTGTGAGAAGGGATTTCACATCCTTTTTTTTTTTCGCCCTGAATATGTATGTATGGTTTCATGGGAAAGATCAGGATGTCATTAGGATGTAATCTTTAGAAATACTGTAGTGAGGCTTCATAGCTTTCTGCTCTTTCATCCTTTATTCCAAGGTCTCTGTGGATGAAACTGATGCTGCTTTCCCCTGCTTTTGAAAGGAAGCGTGTGAAGGTTTGGCCTTCGCTTTTTCCTTGCGTTTGCCAGCCTGCAGCCTACTGATAGATTCTCGCAGCCAGTTCATGTATTTAAGTGGATGTTGCTGCTTTGTCAGCTGCCTTGATGGCAGAAGTAGACAGATGGATGGGGGAAGGGATTGTTTTGTCAGGATGAATTTCAGACCATAAGGAATATGTTAAATTGACAGCGCTGCAAACTGAAATCTTCTGATCACCTGCCCTTGAAGCGTTCCCAAGTTCCTTCTTGTGCCTTTTCCCCAGCTCAGGCCTAGCAGTAAGTTTTGTGTTTGTTTTCTTTTCTTGTTCTTACTCTGGTTACGTTGCACTTAGTAAAGGTAAAGCTGAGGATTCTTTCTGACAATTTTTTTACTGCCTGGTAACCTAAAGTAGTGGTTCGGAAGTGTTTTCCAGGCACAGCTTATAAATGCAGACCAACTGGCGGTGGCGGTTGTTACTGGTTTTTTGTAATTAATCAGCTGCTGGGAGCCGAGAATAAAACTTCCAAGCCTTAGAAAAGACAGAGTGGTGCAACTATTTGTGGCATCTGGGGCCGTTGATTTACGGCAGCCCGTCGGAGCGAGAGGGGCGTGCTGCTACGTCAGCTGCGCGCTCTATTGTTTCAGCCGCTGCGGCCTTTGTGTTTGATCCTGTCACTGCTTGCGTCAGTGATGCATATCATCGCCTGCGTGATGTCAAAGTGTGGGTGTTTGGTTATGGAGCCGTAGTTAACCTAATGTGCCGCCGTAAATCCTGAACGCTGCTTCCTCCTGGGGATAGCAGTGATTCATCGCCGTTCACATTAGACTAACGCTAAGTATAGCAGCGCTCATGAGCCGCAGCATCCACGCGGATCGGTATCAAAGTCACTGCAGCGTTCCACACGCCACAAAGTGTCCGTGGGCAACCGGATCTGTTGGGCACCTCCTTTCTTAAGTGTAAACTGCTTAGCAGTTCGGCTAAAGGTAAATCCCCTGGAAGGCCCGGGATGAAGTAATCCCGTGTAACCGAATGATGTTCATGAACGTAAAGCTCTCAGCCCAAGAACTCGGGCCAGCCAACGGCAGCGGGCAGGCTGCGGTACGAACCAAAGCGGGAGGTGCGGGATGGCCACGGAAACCTTCCTCGGTGGGGACGATGCCCCCCGAGAGGCCGCTGCGCCCGCTGCTTGAGGCTCAGG
>NW_010272317.1:0-6996 GCF_000690775.1 Eurypyga helias
TGTTGGTGAGAACAAGGTCCAGCCTCGCACCCCAAGTTTCTTGGAACAATGCATTTCTACAGAAGTACCACGGACAGAATTTTATAGTTTTATATAACATATTGCTACATTTTCCTTCCCTTAGAAAGTCTTATGAGAAGGCTGATTTTATTATGAAGTTTACACTGATATTTCAGTTTATTCTGTTGTTCTTCTGGTGTTGAAAGACAGAGTTACCACCAATAAAAAAATATATTAGATTACAGTGAATAGACTTCTTCTCTCAGAAAAAGTGGGCACTATTTGATGTGCTTTGTCACATTTACTAGCAGGAGATACAGACATTAAGTTTGAGTCAACTGGAGGAGTATTCATGCTTGGGATATTGAATTGAAAATAACAGTACTGCCAGAGAACCAAATGCATAGGAAGTCTGGATAATATCACTATTTTTTATTGTCATTGTTGCTTAACTGAGGTGTCTTTGATGCAGTGACATTTGAAAAGTACTTTTTGCGCAACACTAAGAAATAAAACTGTTAACTCTTCATATAATCATCAACTACACAGTTTATTCTGGTTTTTCAGTGCTATTATTTATAGGACTGAATGAACCCATAGATGTTCTGGTCCCTGAAAAGTTTTGGGTTTTAACATAGGTCATGTTCAGAGCAACTGAATATTATTGTGTGACAACTTTATGACATTCTTAAAACTATTGATGGTCCTTGTTTCTTTGAGAAATAAGGTGTTTGTTACTATAGGAAAAGCACAGTGTTAAGTAATCCTTGGATCCTTGCTCCATATATACCTCTGAACTGAGTTTGTGAAGTTTTTACCTCCAGTGGATTTGCCAGCATAATTTCCTGCAGAGCTCCCTTCTGGAAACTTCAGTAGTTAATGGTGAGCAGGCTTCTGAAAGGAAGGGTTATTGATAAGGGACTGTTTGTCCTGAGACACCAGAGGAATGTTTTAATCTCCTTATTTAATTTCTTAATGCTCTGTATTTATTAGTGTCTTCTTTTATTTAGCTTGCTTTCTTCAAATTGCCCCTCTAATGCTCATCTGTTCTATTCTGATATTCACTTAAAAGCAAATTAACAATTCCCAAGCCTCACAACTTGAGCTAGAGCCTTTAGAAGATTTCTTCATAATCATTTGATGTGGTAGTTTCACACAATCAAATAAATGTCCTGAATTTTATTAATATAATTTGCAAGGAGAGGGGATGTGGCCAAAATTTGATGGCCAAGTATGTTACGAGGAAGCTCCTGGAGGGTACAGAAAATCTGGACACCTGAGACAAAAGAGAGGGGATAATTGTGCATTATTCTTTTTTTTTTCCCCCAGATATGTGGTGAAGAATTATCATATCTGGACTCAGAAAGATCAGTTTTCAGGTTTTTGAACTGCTCAGTTATGGTCAGGGAGGCTGCAACCTAACAAACTTTCAGTTTCATCAGAAAATATAATAAAAGTGTAGGCATGTCACTTATGTTCTAGGGTTTTTCTCCAGTGTTGATGCTCAGGTTTCTCTGACTGATGGCATAATCTGAGTCTGGTTTAGAGAAATCCAAGTGGGAAGATTGCAATGTGTCATGAGGACAATGCTGACATTTTATTCTAAGAGATTTTTTTGCTTTGGAATAATTCAGTGCTACAGACAATACTTTTTTTCTTGGTTTCTTCATGCCAAGTACTAATATTCTTAAAACTACAGACCGCCACACATTCAGTAATTATATATGTAGGCTTTTTGTAGTGATAGAGAGAAAAGAAATGTCATGCTTAGCAATGGCTTTAACACTTCCATCAGAAAAAAACATTGCTTTGTTACACAGACTTATAGTAGGTTTTAGCTAGACAACTGAACTTTTTGTTAACATCTCCCCTAAGAAAATTTACTTGTGTTCCTGTTCTCCACCCACCCACCCCCCCAAAAAAAATCCCACCTTGGATGCAAACATACTCAGATATGGAATCATGTTGGCATGGTTTATGTATCCTATTCATATGCCCTAGTTGCTGAGGGAGTAGTTGACACGTAGTCCCACAGTCTTTGTTTGAATTTAATAGCAAAACCTACATTAAGGTCAAGGAAGGAAAAAAGTCTGGAATGAGAATCTCTCTGCCCATATGTATTTTCTTTTACAATATATTAAGACCAAAATCCTTTGCCTATACTGAGTGCTACACAGAGGCTACTAAGTTATTTCCTGTTGAAGCCAATGGAAGTCACACAACTATAATTCAGACACCTCAGCAGTTTTAGAGGCATGTTTAAAATGTATTAAGGTAAGTTTTCACTCCATCTACATCATGCAAAACAATGTTACAGAGAGCAAAAGTGAAAAATCCAGGTGGGTCGCCAATCCATTTGACAGTGATATGCTTCCATAATATCAGACTTCAAATTCTCAGAGATTTTAACTATGCCTATAGATGGCCATACGGGTCCACCACAACCATTACAGAAATTACTATCAATTCTGCAGTGTCTTAACAATATCATTGTGCACTTATTTTATGAGAAAAAAAAAAACAAAACAGTAAAGCCTATGTCAAATATAATTTTTTCTATGCCATAGTACTTTATTGAGTTACCAAGCCATCTGCAGAATATCTTTACTTGATGAAGAAATCTTAATATATTCTTTAGTGCTGTGCCAGTTAAACAGAAAAGCCATAGTAAACATAATTTTGAACAAAAGCAAGGGAAACTAAATGACGCCTTTGTCTGCCAAGATTGTTCAGCTGTACTCAAAACCAGCTTGCTCTTCTCCTCTTCAGGATCCAGCATTGTCAGAAAGTCTTTTAGGCATTTGTGTGAAAAATGAACCTGTAAAATGACAAGCTCGATCTTATGTGGGTTTTTGACACTACAGGACATTTTTCTGTGACTTTTGGCTATAAAAATTCAAAGTTGCTACAAATCAACTGAATAAATTATCATTATTTTGAGGGCTCTGAACTGACCTTGAATGCATAGATTTTTATATATAGATTGTTAATGGCGTCATATCATGGATTTCATTATACTATAACTATAACAACAACTGGAGATCGTTACAAAACTCTACTGTAAAATACACCAGTTCAAATGATAATGCAGAAAACAGGCTGATCAAGCACATTCTATTAACAAAGAAATGCAGAGAATGATGAGTCTGGGGGTCTGTGTGACGAGGTCATAAAATGTGGCTTAAAGAGATTTCGAGTGTTAATGTTCCACTGATTTCCCCTTTTCGCCACCCTACTCAAATTCAGCTAAATGGTTTTATTTTGGTATGATATTTCCTAATTTAAACTCTGAGCAAAAACATAGCATTTTTATAGGGTATTTATCTTGTACTATGGTATAAACTGTTAGTCTTAAACAGAACTAAATAGAGTTAAAAAACCTTAGGATTTCTTGCCAAAAAACTCAAAATATTTAAGTAAAAAGCTTCAACTTAAAATTTAATTCTTGTCTAAAATTTTTATCAATCTTACAGGGAGTATGGTAATATAGAGAATGGCAAAATCAAAAGCACTGAGAATCTCTAGGCAATTTCACAAAATACTTGAAGTGTTTTCTTGTTTTTGAAAAACAACATGAATATATTTAAATTTATCTATTCTAATCCAAAGTGAACTAGTGGTGGTTTCTTTTTCTAACAACAAGTGTAAATACCTGTTTTAGTCTTTGTTTGCATTTTAGTTATGACTATTTTCACAGTTTTCCCTAATTTTTGAACTGTTTGTTTGTTTGTTTTCACAGCTGGACATTTTTGCAGGCAAGGAAAGAAAAACCTTGGGAGCAGACACAAGGTGGGAGCTGACTCTAAAATAATCCCCAAATAAACATTGAAATTAATATTAAAATGGTATTCATTGCAGGTGGAGTAAAGATTTTTCATGATTATGGCAACTGGTCTGGGGACCGAAAATGTGCATGTGAATTGTGTCTTCAAATGCACTTCAAAGATCTTACACAACTGATATCATACAAATACGATTTGAGGTCACAGTGGGGTATACCTCCCTTCGTTTTACATTAATTTCCTTTCAATATATCAAACCCATCCCAACAGTTTAACTTCAAATGAAGTTCTCATACCATTTCCAACTACATTCCATAATTCATTTCTTTTCTACTTTCACTGCTGAAAAATTTTTTTCTCTGCCCTCTACGTGGTCTTCCCTTCTGCTCATTAAAAAAGAGCCCTCTTACTCTCCTCTTAGCTCATCTACGACACCTGACCTCTTTTCCTCATCTTTGCCTTGCATTCCCAACAGTGTGTGCAGACAACCTCCACAGAGAACAAGGTTCATGTTCTCACAGAGATTTATGGTGATGAAGAGGAATAGGAAAACCAGCCAACGTGAAGGGAATTGTTTCCAACAGCGTATTTTCCCACACATTTCTGTTAGGTTCCATTTCTTTTTAAACACAGGTGGTTCAACTGCCTTTTTTATTACAACCAGCTGGTACTGAGATGACAATCAAATCTGCTGTGTTCCAAACTGAGTCAGGTAATATTTGATAATTCAAAATCTGACTGGTTTTGTTTTTTTTTTTTTTAATGGAGATAGTTTCTATTCCCAATAATCTATAGTGTGGAAATTGTTTTCATGCATAAAAATAAGATCTTTATTTACCAATAGAGGTGCTATTCAGTTGCTGCCTGAAACAGTAGCTCTTACAAAACAGAATTTCAGAATTTCTGCTGAAAACTGAAGAACTGTAATTATGTCCTTCATTATTATTACTAAAAAAAAGTTCTCAATAAATTTTTTTCAAATTTTGTGATAACTTGAATTTTAATTTGGTCTCTTAATCTGTTATGCTGTTTCTGCTAAAGACCAAGACTAGAATATTTAACCTCTTGAGGGGGGACAATGGTGGAAACTAAGTAACTTAGTACAGAATAAAGCACTGCAGATTAGCTGTGCTCACTACACTCCATGAAGGTGAGCTTTCTTATTATTCTTTCCTTCTGCCATCTAAACATGTTCGGCAAAATAGACAGGAAAGGTTTCAGAGGTTTAAAACCTGAGTTTTCTGCTTCACAGCAGATGGGAAGTCATAAATCTGCGGGTGTCAGGTTAAGGCTTTCAAAGGCTTGTGCAGCAATCTCTGAATCTCTGATATTTATAAATGCTGCATGGATGTATAACAGTACTATAAATTATATATGGGTGCTGGAATTTAACAAAATTTTTAAATTTTTTAGTTTTTCAAACTGCAGAATTCTCTTAATACACCATTGTTGTGATAGGTACAGTAGACAAGTAAGGACCACATAGTCACTCACTCACTTCCCTTTTTGCCCCAAGTGATGGGGGAAGAGCAAAGGAAGAGTAAAAGCAAGAAAATTGGAGCGTCAAGATATAAGTTTTTTAATAAGTGAAGAAGCAGAATAAGAAAGAAAGAAAAACAAAAGAAAACTAAACAAATTATGTAAAGGCAATCACTCACAACCTCTCATGGGTAGACTGATGCCATTTGTCATGTGGATGCAACTTTTCTGTTTTTTTGTGTGGTCTGTGTCCAGTAAAGTCAACATGCGATATGCCATTCTCCTAACATTCCCCCATCTGCTGGGCTACAGCATGGCACCTTCCAACCAATACCTTTCTTGTAGGGACTTACAGAGGTAAAGTTAGAGATGCCAGTTCTTTTGCTGCTACTTGCCTATAAAAAGGAACACTTGTCTCAACTTCTCAAAGGAAGTCATCTCAAAAACCTTATGGGATTTTACAATGAAACATAGACAGAAAATTAAGTCATGGGCAGAAGTCCGGTATGACCTTTCAAGTGGGTGGATACATGGAGTAGTAAATGCAGTTTTCCAGTAGATTTGGAATCAGCTTTATTCTGTAGTTACTTATTCAAAATCTGCCATCCAAAACTATTTCCTTTCACTTGGAATGGATTTGGGGGTGGGGTCATGTAATACGGATGTAAACCATACAAATATAAAAATTTGCTATGTAAGCCGCAAATATTAAAAGGCCACCACCATTCAGAAAAACTGACCTATGAAAAAATTTTGGTTTGTCATTGACCTGTATTTCTATGAAACAGGAATGACTGCGTGAATGGAAATGGGTTTGCATTCTTATGAAAATTAGAAAAAAGTAGATGTCAAAACTGAATTTGCAGATGAACGTATTTATTTCACTGGAAAATATAATTATGTGGCAAAACTGCATTCCAGTTCCTCCTTGGCAAGAACTGACTGCTTGATAAATACACTAACTATGCACATGTCCTTTTAAATAAAATATAATTGCTTTAAGATTTTAGCAAGTATAAGTAAATTTGCACCTCACCTCTTTTGAAAACTCAACTATATTCAAGCTAGTTGTTTTTTAACTGTATCTGTCCACCAGTGTCTAATCCCTGTCTAATTAGTTTTTGTTACATTGCTACAATAATTTTGCTTGACATGGCATTGAATTGGGGCTCAGAAGGCAATCAGCAACTAACGACCACATTGGCCATTCATTACACTTGCTGACTGAACAATTAGTAACTGACCACGCAACATTGCTTGTGCATGTGCGAGCGTTTCATGTACTCTTCTTTTTTGCCTTATAATACTTCTGGAAACTTGACATAATGGACATTTGAAGTCACATACAAAGTTCATCTCAAATTCTTACTTAAGTAAAGAGTAAAATCAGAATGACATAGTGTTCTACTATTTTGGACCCAGACTGCCTCTCTGCAAACAATCCATATCTCACTGTATTTATAGAATCATAGAATTACGGAATGGTTTGGTTTGGAAGGGCCCTTAAAGATCATCTGGTTCAAACCCCCCTGCCATGGGCAGAGACACCTTCCACTAGACCAGGTTGCTCCAAGCCTCATTCAGCCTGGCCTTGAAGATTACCAGAGATGGGGTATCCACAGCTTCTCTGGGAATCCTCTCCCAGTGCTTTACCACCCTCTCCATGAAGAACTTCTTCCTGATATCTAACTTGAATCTCCCCACTTTCCATTTAAAAGCATTGCCCCTTGTCCTG